>NC_057716.1:697961-735206 GCF_004010195.1 Chiloscyllium plagiosum | reverse complement strand
TGGAATGCCCTGCCAGTAGCGGTGGTGGACTCTCCCTCATTATGGGCATTTAAGCGGGCATTGGATAGGCATATGGAGGATAGTGGGCTAGTGTAGGTTAGGTGGGCTTGGATCGGCGCAACATCGAGGGCTGTATTCTTCTATGTTCTATGTTCTATTTCCTCAAAGTATTGGTCACACTTCCTACGGAGCAAGAATAGCATTTGATCACCGTGAATTATTGTTTTATTTAAAACATAATATGGAGGTGCCCGTGTTGGACAGGGGTGTACAAAGTTAAAAATCACGCAACACCAGGTTTATTTGGGAATACAAGCTTTCGGAGCACTGCTCCTTCATAGGAAGTTAGTGGGGCAGGATCATAGGACACAGAATTTATACTAAAAGATCAAAGTGTCATACAACTAATGCGATGTATTGAATAAAACTAGATTGCTGTTGTGTTTAGTCATTTAGAATGGGGATGCAGATTTCGATTGATTAATATTTAAATCCCAGAAATCCTTTGAAGTCACAGTACTGAGACAACTTAAGGTTTTATCAGTATAAAAAAAGGTGACATATCAGCTCAGACAATTAATTAAAGGTGTGAGGTTAGGGTCTGTCTGTCCCAACATTGCGTCAGACTGATTCTATTTCCAAAGTAGGAATTTATAAAATGTCACATGGACTGACTGCTTACAGATTGTGTGCTTTTTCAACAAAATAGAATGTATCTGCAAATACAAATCTGCAAATGCAAATTCACCCCATAGACTTATATCTGTGTGTGTGTTGGGAGAGAGAGGGAGAGACTGTGTGTGTATGTGAGAGTGTGTGCGCAAGTGTGACAGATATATGCCTGTGAGAGGGTGTGCAAGTGTGACGGATAATGCCTGTGAGAGGGCGTGCATGAGTGTATGTGTGTGTGTCTCTGAGAATGTATAGTGTAGTAGTGGGAATCTCACCTGCAGTGTGACATGAAAGCAAGATCCCGGTTGAGGTCATCCTCATGGGTATCGAACTTGGCTATCAGCCTCTGCTCGGCAACTCTGCATTGTTGCGTATTCCAAAGTCCACCTTGGAGGACGGTCACCCAAAGGTCCGAGGCCAAATGTCCCTGACCACTGAAGTGTTCCCAACTGGAAGAGAACATTCCTGTCTGGTGATTGTTGCATGGTGTCCATTCATCCATTGTTGTAGCGCCTACTTGGTTTCGCCAATATACCTTGCCTTGGGGGTATCATCGCCTGCACTGTATGTTATAGACAACGTTGGCTGAGTCACACGAGTATCTGCTGCATACATGGTGGGTGATTTCCCACGTGCAATGGTAGTTACCATGTCGACACTCTGACAGATCTTGCAGTGGTTGCCATGACAAGGTTGAATGGGGTTGTGGTAAATGTTGACCTGAAGACCGGGCAGGTTGCTGTCTGTTTAAGGTTTGGTGGTTGTTTAAAGGTGAGAAGTGGAGTCATAGGGAAGATTTTGGTGAGATGCTCATCCTTAACGATAATGTGTTGAGAATGTGAAGAACATGGTGTAGTTTCTCCACTCCCAGGATGTACTGGACAATGAAGGGTACCCTAACAGTCGTATCCCGTGGCTGTCTCCTGAGGAGGTGATGACGGTTTCTTCTGTGGCACATCAGAACTGGGATCAATGAGTTGGGCATCATATCCTTTACTTATGAGGGCATCCTTCAACACCATCAGGTGTCCGTCGTGTTCCTCCTCATCCAAAGAGATCCTGAGTATACATAGGGCTTGTCCATAGTAGATGGCTGTTTTAATATGCTTAGGGCGAAAGCTGGAGAAGTGCATCATCTTAAGGGTAACCATGGGCTTGCGGTATAGTAAGGTACTAAGGTGCTCATCCTTGATGGAGATGTCCAAGAATGAGACTGATTATAAAGAGTAGTCCATTGTAAGTCTGATGGTGGGATGAAACATTGATATCACTGTGTAATTGTTTCAGTGACTCTTTGCTATGGGTCCAGAGGAAGAAAGTATCATCAATGTATCTAGTGTATAGTGTTGGTCAGAGGTCCTGTCCAGCAGAGAAGTCTTGTTCGAACTTGTGCATGAATATGTCGGCTTATTGCGATGCAAATTTGGTCCCCATGGCTGTTCAATGTGTCTGGATGAAGAACTGGTTGTGGAAGGTGAAGACGTTGTGGTGGAGGATGAAGCAGATGAGTTATAGGATGGTGCCTGGAGAATGGCAGTTGTTGGCATTGAATGCTGAAGCTGTTGCAGTGATGCCATCTTCATGGGGGAGTGCTGGTGTAGAGTGCCAAAACATCCATTGTGATGAGGAAAGTTCCTGTTTCGAGTAGTCCATAGATGTTGAGCTTCTGCAAGAAATCTGTAGTGTCACGACAGAAGCTGGGGCTCCACTGTACTATACCCCTCACATAGCCAGCGAGGTTCTCATACAGATTCCCTTGATATGGTGGGATATCCAGGTGTATTGGCTTTGTGTGCTTTTGGAAGGCAGTAGAGGTCCCCTACAGGAGAAGTACATGAGATGAGAGCACATAGGGAACGCTGAAGGACTGAATCAAAAATCTTGATCAATCTGTTCAGTTCATGGGTATGTTCTTTGGTTGGGTTGGCCTGTAGTTGTCAGTACACTTTCTTGCAGTAGTCCCTTCTACTCTGAAAGATGATGGCTCCTCCTCATCTGCGGGTTTGATGACGATGTTCCCTTACAGTGGTCAAGGGCATTTGGCCTCGGATCTTCAGGTGACTGTCCTCCAAAGTGGACTTTGGGATACACAGCAATGCAGAGTTGCGAGCAGAGGTTGATAGCCTTGTTCAGTACCCATGAGGACAGCCTCAATCGGGTTCATGTCACAGTACAGGTGACCCCACTACACTATATACTCTCACACACAAACATTCACACATGAGCACAAATACACACATACCCATTTACACAATCACACCCACACATACGCTCTCTCATACACACACTCTTTCACTCACACTCACGTGCACACCCTCTCACAGGCATATACTCTGTCACACTTGCATACACATTCTATCAAGCATGCACGCACACACACACTCTCACATGCACACACATACACTCACACACTCTCTCCCTGTATCCCACACACAATCTTTCACACACACACACACGTGTCTATGGAGTGAATTTGCATTTGCAGATTTCTATTTGCAGATACATTCGATTTTGTTCAAAAGGCATGCAATGTGCAGGCAGTCAGTCCATGTGACATTTTGTGAATTCCTATTTTGGAAATAGAATCAGTCTGATTCTAACCTCACACCTGTAGTGCATCGTCTGAGCTGAGATGTCACCTTTTTTATACTGAAAAAACCTTAAGTTGTCTCAGGACTGTGACTTGAAAGGCTTTCTAGGATTTACATAGTAATCAATTGAAACCTATAACGCCATTCTAAGTGATTAAATACTTAACAACAATCTATGTTTGTTCAACATATTGCATCAGTTGTTTGACATTTTGATCTTTTACTATAAATTCTGTGTCCTATGATCCTGCCTCACTAACTACCTAATGAAGGAGCAGTGCTCTGAAAGCTTGTATCTCCAAATAAACCTGGTGTTGAGTGAATTTTAACATCATTCTAGCCAACAGTTGTATCAGCCCCATGCATAAATACTTAATTAGAAAATTATTGTACACAAAATAAAATACAAAATTGTTCAGTTGGTAAATGTTTGTCACAAAAAAATTAAGAAACACAATCCACTAAATCCTTGAAAACCATAATATTTCTCTAACTGAAACAAGCAACTTCCATAAGTTTTGTGTTCAAATCTGGAAAATTTTTGGATGAGTAGCAAATGGTCAAGTCCAAAATGTAATATACTACCTTATCAAAGTTGGTTGCTCTCTTATCTCTTATGAAAGAAGGTATTAAAAAAAGATATGAGCAATATAAATTAATATTGCAATTCATAGAATCCCTACAGTGCGGAGGCAGGTCATTCAGCACATACTGACCCTCTGAAGAGCATCCCATTCAAATCCAACACTGCAATTCTGCATTCCCCAAGGCCAATTTACCTACACATCTTTGGACTGTGGGAGGTAACTGGATCATCGGAAGGAAACCAACACAGATACAGGGAGAACGTGCAAACTCCATGCAGGTAATCACCCAAGGGAGGAATTGAACCAAAATGTTTGGGGCTGTGATGGAACAATGATAACCACTGAAACACCATGCTCTCCTGCACAATTCAGTATTACAGAAGTCCTATGTTGTCACTGCTGTCTTGTCGGTAAAAACCTGTTACCCTGGACTCAAGTGGATATTCAACATCCCATTACACTGCTCTTTCAAAAATTATCCAACAATTGACAACATGTGAAATGTTGGAAAAATTGCTACCCCATTTCCCAAACATAGTAGTCATCAAATTTCAAAGGAACTCATTTGACATCAAGAACTTTGAATGGTTTTTGAGAAATGCCAAATCAAATATTTTTCTGCATTATTAGGAAGTTGACTAAAACAAGAATACAGGTGGAAAATGGATAAGAAAAGGCAAACCAGATACGCAAACAGTAATTTGGTGATATGAAGCTTGGGACTGTCAAAGCCAAAAGATTACAGAAGGAAGCAAAGCCTGCAGGAAGTAAATGATATCACAATTTTAAAATCACGATACATCTTGAATTTAGGAGTGATAATGCAGGAAAAAGAGAAGACTAATAAAATGCATATTGAACTAAGAATGCCAGTGCATAAATATTTCATGTAATATAGTAAAAGGTATGATTTAAGAACTGTTAGGAACAATATTCATGTCATTATGATATGACACCCACTCAATATCACTTAAAAAATGTGAGATTCAGCCACTGTCAATTACCAGACATCAATATTTATAAATGCAGATCTGGAAAAGGGCTAATAAAGCTCCAGTTTTCTGATTTGTGTTAGCAGCAGAGCCTCACAACATTATATCTATTAAGCTGTTAATTTTTGAGAATTATTTAAGTTAAAATGGGAATTCTTAATAACCTAACAATTATAAAGTCATAGAGATGTACAGTACAAAAATAACGTTTTGATTCAACTTGGCTATGCTGACCAGAGATCCTAAATAAATCTAGTCCCATTTTCCAGCATTTGGCCCATATACTTCTATAACAGCCCCAGCCTGTTCCGCCTCTCCCTATAGCTCAAATCCTCCAACCCTGGCAACATCCTTGTAAATCTTTTCTAAACCCTTTCAAGTTTGACAACATCTTTCCAATAGGAAGGAGACCAGAATTGCATGCAATATTCCAACAATGGCCTAACCAATGTCCTGTAGATAACGTTCTGGGGATCCAAGTAGATAATATTCTGTGGACCCAAGTTTGAGTCATACCAAGGATTATTGAATTAAATAAAAACAAGCTGGAATTAAAAGTCTAATGATGACCATGAAACAACAATTGTTAGAAAAGCACATCTTGTTTATTACTGTCCTTCAGGGAAGGCAACTGCTATGTCTGATCTACATGTGACTCCAGGAGGTTGACTCTTCACTGCCCTCTGAAATGGCCCAGCAAGCTATTCAGTTGTAACAATAGCTATAAAGTCTCAAAAAAGAATAAAACCAGATGGATCACCTGACTTCAAACTAGGCACAACAGGAAAAACAGCACTCTTGATCTGGCAAAGTGCTCCTTACTAATATTTGGGGGCTAGTGCCAAAATTGTGAGAGTTGACTCACAGATTAGTCAAGCAACAGCCTGACATAATCATCCTCATGGAATCATACCTTACACACAACCTCACAGTCAGCGCCATCACCATCCCTAGAAATGTTTTTTCCCACTGGTAGGTTAGACTCAGCAGAGGTAGAAGCACAGTGGTACACAGTCAGAGGGAGTTGCTCTGGAATTTCTCAACATTAACTCTGTGGTCATGAAATCCAGTGGCATCAGATCAAGCATGTATTAGAAATCTGCTGATTACTACGTACCGTTCACCATCGGCCAAAGAAAGAATGCTTCTCCATTTTTAATACAACTTGAAGAAAGCGCTGGATATTATAAGGAGACAGAATGCACTCTGGTTGGGGTATTTCAATGCCCACAGAGTACTACTACTCAGAGAATCTACTCATAAAACAGTCCATCCACACATTCTAACAGTTTAGTGAACCTTTGCTGCACTGTTGACAATGCCAGTATATCTTTCCTGAGATAAGGACCCTGGTATTCTATTTTGTGGTCTGACTAGTGGCTTGAATAACTTTAGCAAAGCCTCCATATTTTTATAGTTCATATCCTTTGACATAAAAGTCAACATACCATTTGCCTTACCTGTTACCCATTGAAATTGCATACTCCCTGTTTGTGATTCATGAATAAGGACTCCCAAATCTATCTGTTCAGTAGCTTTCTGTGGTCTTTCTCTGATTAAATAATATTCAGCTCTATCTACAAGTTACAATGTAGAAATCCACCAAGGCTCCATAGACAGCACCTTCCATGATACTTACACCTAGGAAGATGAGGGTAACAGATGAATGGGAATATCACCACCTACAAGTTCCCCTCCAAGCTACTCACCATCCTGACATGGAAAAATATAATCATTGCTTCTCTGTTGCTGGGTCAAAATCCTGGAATTGCCTTCCTAATGTTATTGTGGGTTTACTGAAGAACATGGACTACAATGGTTTAAGAAGGCAGCTCACCACCATTTTCTCAATTATGGACAGGCAATGAATGTTGGCACAGCGAGCACTGCCTATATCACATGACTAATTTATTTTTAAAAAAGAGTCCCTTCTGGGACCCATGGAATGCCACATCTGCAGAATGACAAAGTTGAAACAGAGAAGAAGTAAAGAGTGGGCTATTGTCTCCCCTTCTTAGCAGAAAGCTACATCTTATAGACCTTTTCTATTTTGACTTTTGAAGAATATATAAAGAAAGGTGTTCAAAACTGTGCAACACTAATCTACATGTTAGTGGTCGGATTTCTTAGTGAGTGGTTTTACAGTCCAATAAAGGCTACAGCTTTGAGAAAAGCCATTTAAACATGTCTGTGCTGCAAGCAAAAAAAGAAACAAGATTTTCTCTCACTCTGAATGCTGCCAGTCAGCCACTTTCGACAGAGTTTCAATCAACTAGAATGTCAATGTTGCTGGTAACCTTCACTGCAATGGCTACAACATCCAATTATTCAGTCTTATCAAACAATTCAGAGATGGATTTGCATTTTTTAAAAACTCATTTGCTTTTCAGACTTACCTCTCGTTTCTAAACTGTTGTCTGTATGTTGCATTACTATTTCTATTCAAGTTTAGTCATTACAAGCTCACTTTTTATTAGCTGAAGAAAGCCTGGTCAAATTGGCACCTTTTAAAACATAAGCTCATTTGGGTCTGGGAGAAAGATATCTACAAGGGAGATGATCCATTTAAAATTAACCTTGTTGCCATCAACTGAGGGGATTGGCGAATAACCAAGGGCAACCAGTTTACCCTTCCTCATCTAGGAGTTTAACAGTTCAAGGTATCCATCTGGAGCCATAGCACATTAGGGAACATCACTTGAGTTTGGTCATAACAATAGTCATTAGCTATTTACTCCTTCAATGAGAAAAGAAGCTCATAAAATTTAGAAACAGGCAATAAAAATGTATCAAAAAGTACAAGCAATGAAATATTATTTATAATATAATTTTATTGACACAAAAATCAACAAAGCAAAATGTAGTTTTAAATTTATTGCCAAAATAGTTGCTTGTTATAGATCTTGAGCATCTGCTTGAAATGAATGGTATACAAATATGTAAATTGCAGAGAGTGCAAATAACAATGATGAACAAGAGAATCATGCAAATAATATGCAGTGAAATATATGTTATATGTATGTATGTTATATGAATGATTGCTTTATGGAAGTGACATACTCTGGAATTTTTTCAGCATCTAAAACTTTTTGGCCTGTGACATCATTTGATAATTGACCATCTTAATAATGTAAGATAAATAAGCAAAAGAACAATTAAGTTTAAAATTCTACCTCATCAGAGATAGACATGTCTTAAAATATTTTATGACCTTTAAACACGAGCTGTATTGCTCAAGAGGCTTTTGCCTAATTTGTCACCTTAAAATCTTTTTGAAGAACTAGACAACAAATTGTTCTTTATTATTTTGGCCTCTGACTGTGATTTTAAATCTAGCATTTGAAGTATGTTGATATTGAGCCCATAAAGGCAATTGTACAGTTGGCAACATATTTAATTTGACTGTACAGTATGTGACTAAAAACATTTGATTTGGATTTATCATCATGCTCAGTTAAAAATAAATGGTCATAGGGCAAGTAACCTTTTGCACCCAAAAGCATGCATTGTTAACATGACTAAAAGCTAAATGAAGGAATAATCTAGCTATCTAACTAGTGGCCTACTTTCAAAGCCAGAGAATGATCCTGCATTTTGTTACAATATAGGAACAGCAAGCCAAACTAAATCAGCTTTCACTGGATTCGCAACATATTGAAATTAAAATATTCAATGATGGTCAAAATTTCCCAATTGTTCCTATCCAGACTTTAAGAAGAACAGATACCAGACACTTAATTTATAATTTAAACAGAAATGGACAATTTATAATCAAGGCTGTAACTTTAGCAAAGTAAAGCTAACCAATAAGTAATCTAATTAATGTCTATTTATTTAAATCCAATCTCCTTTGATTGTAGCCACCACACACTTACATATACAGACAGATATGGTTAAGAAATAAATTAGTAAGAAAATAATAGAATTGTAATTCAATAACCATTTAAATAATATGTACCAGGTTTTGAACTCATGGGCAGTTCTCTGCTCTCCATTTTTTCCTCCTCCTCTCTGTCCCTCCTCCAATAACCAGCATAATTCTAGCATCTCATCAAGTCCTTTTTCTCTGGAGAACCATGTTATGGAATATGCAGCAAATGCACAAGACCTTTGTTGGAATATATAGCAGGGCATAACTTGACTGTACAGGCACTGGAACCATGTCTTCAGCACCCCGATTGCTTGTTCAATGACCGTTCTTGTATACAGATAACTTTGTTTTATTATGTCTGCGGCTCTGACAGTGGTGAATAGCTGCCTCTTTATGGGATGTTAGTTGTTCCATATAATTAATCTATAGACATGTAAGACCCTGAGAGATCATAACAGGGTGGATACAGAAAAAATGTTTCCTCTTGCAGAAGAATCTAGAACAAGTGGTCACTGATTAAAAATAAGGAGTCTTCCATTTAGGACAGAAATGAGAACAACTATTTTGTCTCAGAGGGTCCTGAGTTTTTAGAATTCTTTTCCTCAGAAGGTGGTGGAAACAGAATCTTTGAATATATTTAAGATACATGCATATAAATTCTTGATAAGTAAAGAGTTAACAGGTTATGAGAGTTAGGCAGAAATGTGAAGTAATCAAATCAAGCATGGGCTTATTGAATGGTGGAACAAGCTTGAGGGGCCTAATGGCCTACTTTCATATCTTCACATGTACATACAAGGATTTGTGGTGACATTAAGTGCCAGTGGGGATATTTGTAGAGACTGCAGCGGATGAAGAAATTGACAGCTACTAGGATAGAAAACAAATGCATACATTAAATTTTTGTTGTGTTTGTTGGCCAGCTGTAAGTGAACTTTCAATTCTGATTAAAAATAACACACAGACGAACGTCAATGTATAGGTTCCCTTGCTTGAATAGACACAAACATTAGATACAATTCAGCCCACAAGATGGGGCAATTGTCTAGCAGATCGAAATGTCCTGGAGGTTGTGGTCATCATGAGCGGCAGCATTTGGGACTAACTTTGAAGAAATTGCTCACAAAATTCTTGTGAACTGTACAGTGCGGATTTCAATTTTCCCCCCAATGTTAATTTCATTCCAGCACTAGCTTTGGGACTTTCCAGTATTTACAGTGATGTCATCAAGAAATCTAAGCAGTTAATCACAGCAGAATTTTTATTGACAGCAAATAAGGATTCGATTAACATTTTACTATTTTACAGAAAGTAAAATAAAGATTTTGAAGACACAAGCACCATGACAATAGATCAAAATCCCGATGTCCTTATGAACAAATTAATTCCAGAATATATTTTTATAAGAGAGCTGCTATTACTGAAAACCAGGGAACTTTAACTAAAAAGACTAAAAGGAAGAGTTAACGAGAAGCTGACAACCCACCTCCATTTTAGCAGAAAGCCACCTCATACAGACATTGTTGTGTTTCTCCCTTCTCTATGTTAGTGGTCTGATAAACGAATATGTGGACTTGTGTGTTGGGAGATGATAGCTTGAGAACAGGCATTAAATGTCTTGCAGTGCAGGTAAAAGAGAATAAGACAATTAATCATACTGAGTGTTCCCAGGCAATCATCATAAAAAAAAATGGAAAACAACCTGCAAAGCCAAGTATCCTGAAGCTGACAGTCAGGAGGCTGGACGATCACAGCAAGCCAGGCAACATCAGGAGATGCAGAAGTCGACGTTTTGGGTGTAACCCTTCTTCAGGACTGGGGTTGGGTGTGGCGGGAGCTGCAGATAAAGGGGGAGATGGGGGCAGAGTGGCGAAGTGAGGATAGGTGAAGGCAGGTCGAGTATCCTGAAGTTGACTGATTAACTTCCAATGTCGACACTACTGGTACTTTCCAATGTAACAGTCGCATCTTCCATCTATTCTTCACTCAGAATCTGGGACTGATTCATATATCTTTTTCAAATTTTTATCATATTTTAAAATTCATTTCTTATTCCTATTCTGTGTGTATGTGTGTTGCATTATTGTCTCTTCTCACTTATGGTAATAATTACATTTGCTCTTATTAACTCAAGAAAGCCTGGTTAAATTAGTTGTTTTAAGAGATATTCATTTGCAGAAAGATATCCACAAATGAAAGGATTCTTTTGAACTCAAGTAGCTTTTTTCTAATATTAATAACATTGTGTTTGAATTCCAAATTTTATTAGATTTAATTTTTTTATTAGGTTTAATTTTTTTTTCACAGTAGTCATAGAGTTGTACAGCACAGGATCAGACTTTTCGGTCCAACCATGCCTATTTTCATTGCTGTGGACTCTATGTAGTGCATATTAAATGAGAGGCTATGGAGATGGCAATAGTTGGGCTACCTCTGTTGAAGAACCATGCTGGGTCTCTTAATTAGCTCCCTTTCTCATCAATACTTCTCATAAATTGCTCTGTGGTTTGCAAAATTCATTGCAAGCCTGACCCCTGAGAGAAAAGACATAAGTCCTGGGCAATGTCACACATGGGTTAGTTATGGCATATGGGAAGGTGGAGAAATCTGCAGATTAGGTTTCCGCCAGCCTAAAGAAAAGTCCGGTATCAGTAAAAGCTGTCAGTTTTGCTGAATAATGTTGATGAGCAATGACAGTTTTTCTTCTATATACAGCTGCAACATTTGAACTGCTAACAAGTTCTTAAGATCAAAGCTTTGATAGTCAGGATATGAGCTGCAGGTGAACTTGGATAAATTAATTACTTTTTCTTTACTGCTTTTGGCTTTTCTCTTTTGTTCCTCTTTTCTTCTGCTTTTGGATGGCAGCTTATCATGCTCAGCCATTCAAATCATTTAGTCATACCTTTTGTCTCTTTACTTGTTCTATTTTACTCCCTTTGGTTTTGCACCTCGAAGCATTTTAGCACCTAATCTTTCCTGCTTTTTACTCTATCACTAATCATCTCTTTTGTTCTGCTTTGCACCTTTCCTCTTTCGCTGGCTTAAATTTTTAATTCACTTGGAAGATGTGGGCTTCACTGGCTGGGCCAGCAATTATTATTGCCCATCCCTAATTACCATTGAGAAGGCTGCAGTGAGCTGCCTCGATGAACTGCTGGAATATATTTGGTGTTGGTATACCCAAAATGTTCTTAGTTAGAAAGTTCCAGGATTGTGACCCAGTGACAGTGAAGGAAGAGCAATATACTTCTAAGGCAGCATGGTGAGTGGCTTTGGAACTTGCAAGTGTTGGGGCACCCATGTAACTGATGCCCTTGTCAATCTAGACGTTTGTGGTCATGGGTTTGGAACGTGCTGTCTAAGGTGCCTTGAGGAATTACTACTATGCACCTTGTAGATGGTCCATGCTGCTGCTACTGTAAGCTGGTTGTGGAGGGAGTGAATGTTTATGGATGAGATACTAATCAAACTGGCTGCTTTGGCTTGAGTGGTGTCAAACTTTCTAAGTGTAGTTGGAGCTCCATTCAGCCAGGCAAGTGGGGAGCAGTGTTCTCTCTAATTTTCTTATGGGCTGTCTGGGCCTCCAAGACTTGTTTGCAGCAGCAACTTATGGAACTGGAAGTCAATGCCACAATCAGCATGCTAACAGTGATTATCATGTATGGAACACTGGAACAGCTGCATATGTGGAGCTGCACAGCTCATATGGAACACTGGTGGGGAGTATTGCATCAGACTCCTTACTTATGCCTTGTACATGGTGGACAAGCTTTGGGGCATCAGGAGGTAAGTAGCCTTTGACCTTTGAGTAGACAAATAGATATCTAATTCTAGTTTGATTAATGGAAGCCCCCAAAATGTTATATCATAAATATTTTCTGATTCTGCTGAAAATTTCTTTCAACATTTGGCTGGATTTAAACATAAACATTAGCTAATGGGCAGTTATCTTGATGGGTAGGACATTTTAATGGAATACAGCCTCTCAAAATTTAGTTCAGTCCCAGTCTTTTGAAAATTGTCATGAGGCATAGTATAAAAGGAAATATCAGCTGAACTTCCACACATAAAACATTTGTATGTGTGCTGTTTTATTCTAAAGAGCTCAATGGTGAAGAATAGGACTGGAACCAATTTTTGACATTTAGATTAGATTTTCTTTAGATTAGATTCCCTACAGTGTGGAAACAGGTCCAACAAGTCCACACCAACCCTCCGAAGAGTAACCCACCCAGACCCATTTCCCTCTGACTAATGCACCTAACACTATGAGCAATTTTAGTATGACCAATTCACCTGACCTGCACATCTTTGGACTGTGGGAGGAAACCTGAGCACCCGGAGGAAATCCACGCAGACACGGGGAGGATGCGCAAACTCCACACAGTCAGTCACCCGAGGCTTGGACCGAATCTGGGACCCAGGTGCTATGAGGCAGTAGTGCTAACCACTGAGCCACCATGCCACCCAAAATTTAATAAGCATTAATTTGCAGAGATACCATAGAAGTCCTAACTCCAAGGATCAGTTTCAGATTGTTCCCTTCTAAAGAGCTCATGTTTTTCCCCAGTTAATGTATGCCATTCACATAAAAGTAAATATAATTAATATAGAATTATAATATATCCTGATATCATTGTCTTCTCTCCTCACCATTATTCCAAAGATCTGGAAGTGTCAGGGAGCAAATGTAGGGCAGGTCAAGTACTGGATGTGACTCATGTGATTTGGCTAACATTGTCTGTCTCATATGCTGAAGGCAAGGATACCCTGAGTCATGGCATATTGGCGAAACCAGACAGACACATGACAACAGATGAATGGATACTGTGCAACAATTGCTAGACAGGGATGTTCCCTCCCAGTCTGGGAACACTTCTGTGGTCAAGGACATTAGCCCTCAGATTTTCAGGTAAACGTCCTCCAAGGCGGACTTTGGGGTACACAACCATACAGAATTGCCAAGCAAAGGCTGATAGGCACCACCATGAAGCCAGCGGGATCTTGGGTTCATGTTGCACGACAGGTGACCCCATCATACTATACAAACTCTCTCTCTCCCACATACACACACGCACACTCTCTGAGATGCATATACTCTCTCTCACTTGTGCACACTCTCTCTCAAACACACACACACACAAATTTGTGAGATGAATTTTGTTTGCAGATACATTCTATTTTGTTCAAAAAGCATAAACTTCTACTTTGGAAATAAAAGACACAGACAGACTCCCAACAAGACCTCACGCCTAAAATATATTGTCTGACCAGAGGTGTCACCTCCTTAACTTTGATAACACCTTAAGTTATCTCAGGGCAGTGACTTGAAAGGAATTCTGGAATTTGCACATTAATCAATTGAAACCTGCACCTCCATTCTAACTGATTAAAGATTTAAGAGCCATCCATGTGTGTTCCATTTGTTAACATGAGTTGTATGATCCTTGGATCTTTTCCTTATAAATTCTGTGTCTAAGGTCTTTCTCTCTCACTAACACCTGATGAAGGAGCGGTGCTCTGAAAACTAGTGTTTCCAAATAAGCCTGTTGGACTACAATCTGGTGTCATGTGGTTTTTGACATTGTTCAACCCTGTCCAACACCAGCACCTCCACATCATGGCTACGATCGATACCACTAACTGACGGCTCAAAATGGAGAGGATTTGCAAAAAGATTGTGCACATTGACACAGACGACAAGTTTCTGCAGAAATGCAAGGAAGCAGAATAGATCCCAAAAAGACTACAGATCATGAACCCATTCAAGTCGACCAATACAGAATACACTGAGAGGCTTTGCGTCACACTTATCGCAAACTCCTCAATCATCTCATACACCAACTCTACAGCAGGTGCCATAACCTTGAAATTGAGATAAAGTCCATATTCTCAGCTTGTCTTCAAGATATACCAGTACAGTTATGAGGCACTGCTAAGCAGACAAGGTGACAGAACTGCACCACCTACATGCACAGCAAGAACAGGAAACTGGAGAAGCATGACACCACCACTAGCAGTAGCCAAGCCTCCTCTGGCATCACAGTTGAAAACGGTACCACCACGGGGAAATTGTCGTCAACTTATCAGACCACACCCGTCAACCAGACAAGATCAAAGTCCTCAGCCAAGGGCACAATTTCTGCATCACCATCAAAATGGAGTCCATTGGTCTGGCAGCAGACACAAAGGAAATCATCAGACGAATGAGGCTCTGGGAATTCTTCCAAGATGTCAGCAGTGAGCCCAATGAGACAACAAATGAGCTCGAACAGGCGACAGAGAGATCTGCCATGGAGCGGCTGCAGAAGGAGTTGAATTGGACCCCACAGTAGGGCCATTGCCCTGGGCTTGACATGTATGCGCAAACTGTCAGGAAATGCGTGAACAGCAGATTCATCAGCCGCACTCACAAGGTAGCACAAAACATCACCCGACCACAACTTAACACCATCCATGTTCTCAAGACCAATTGCAACATTGTCATCAAACCAGCAGACAAAGGAGGAGCCATTGTCATTCAGAATAGAATGGACTATTGCAAGGAAGTGTACCAACAACTGAACAACCATGGACACTACAGGCAACTACCGGCCGATCCGACCAAAGCACACACCTGTGAACTAAGCAGATTGATCAAGACTTCGATTCAGTCCTTCAGACTACCCTATGTATTCTCATCCTGCATACTTCTTGTGTAGGAAACCTCCACTACCTTCCAAAGATACACAAAGCCAACACACCTGGATGTCCCATTGTATCAGACAATGGGAACCTGTGTAAGAACCTCTCTGGCTATGTCAAGAGCATTTTGAAACCCATTGTAAAAGGGACACCCAGCTTCTGAAGCGACACTATGGATTTCTTGCAGAATCTCAACACCCATGGACCAGTAGAATCAGGAACATTCCTCGTCACAATGTACATTTCAGCACTCTGCACCAGCATCCCCCATGATGACAGCATCGCTGCACCAGCCTCAGTACTCAACACTAACAATTGCCAATTTCCAAATGCCATCCTACAACTCATCCGTGTCATCCTCAGCCACCTTCCACAACCAGTTCTTCATCCAGATGCACAAAACAGCCATGGGGACCAAATTTGCACTCCAATATGCCAACATTTTCATGTACATGTTTGAACAAGACTTATTTGCTGCACAAGATCTCTGACCAATGTTTTGTAGCAGGTACATTGATGACATTTTCTTCCTTTGGACTCATGGCAAGGATTCACCGAAACAACTACACAGTGACATCAACAGGTTTCATCCCACCATCAAACCTACAATAGACTACACTTTAGTATCTGTCTCATTCTTGGACCCATGCATCTCCATCAAGAATGGGCACCTCAGTACCTCACTATACTGAGTGAGGAAAGCCTTACAATGCTGCATTTCTCTAGCTTCCACCTTAAACATATTAAAACAGCCATCCCCTACGGATATGCCCTCCGCATACACAGGATCTGTTCAGATGAGGAGGAACGCAAGTGTTGAAAGACGCCCTCATAAGAATGGGATACAATGCTCAAACCATCAATCATCAGTGCTGACGTGCTATATGGAAAAACCATTATGACCTCCTCAGAAGATAGATGTGGGATACGACTGATAGGGTATCCTTCGTCATCTAGTGCTTCCTGGGAGTAGAGAAACTACGTAATGTTCTTCACAGCCTTCAACATGTCAATGATGAGGATGAGCACCTCACCAAGACCTTCCCTATGCCTTCACTTCTTGCCTTTAAACAACCACTGAACCTTAAACAGATCATTGTTCGCCTTCAGGACATCATCGATCATTTAAGCACACAACCCTGTCATAGCAGCCTCTGCAAGACGTGTCAGAGCATTGATGTGGATATCACTATGACATGTGGGGACACCACCCACCACATACTCATGTGACTCGGCCAATGTTGTATATCTCATACATTGCAGGCAAGGACATCACGCAACAATTGCCAGACAGGGATGTTCCCTCCCAGTGGGGGAGCAATTCAGCGGTCAGGGACATCCAGCCTTAGATCTTCGAGAAAACATCCTCCAAGGCGGTCTTCAGGATACACAACAATGCAGACTCACCGAGCAGTGGCTGATAGCCAGGTTTGGTACCTATGAGAGTAGCCTCAAACGGGATCTTACGTTTATATCACATTACAGGTGATCCCACCACACACACATGCCCATATAAATCTGTGGGGTGCATTTGCATTTGCAGATTTGTTTTTGCACATTAATTCTCTTTTGTTCAAAAAGCACACAATTTGTACGCAGTCAGTCAATGTGACATTTTATAAACTCCTGCTTTGGAAATAAACTCCAAACAAGACCTCACATCTAAAATACATTGTCTAACCACAGTTGTATTAATCCTTTATATTAATAATACCTTAAGTTGTCTCAGGGCAGTGACTTGAAAGGAATTCTGGGATTTGCATACTTATCAATTGAAACCTGCACCTCCATTCTAACTGATTAAAGATTTAAGAGCCACTGAATGTGTGTTCAATTCATTCACATGAGTTGTATGACCCTTTGATCTTTTCCTTATAAATTCTGTGTCTAAGGTCTTCCTCTCTCACTAACACCTGACGAAGGAGCAGAACTCTGAAAGCTAGTGTTTCCAAATAAACCAGTTGGACTATAACCTGGTGTCGTGTGAATTTTGACCTTGTCCAACCCAATCCAATACCGACACCTCCACATCATGGCTTCCATTTTTTAATGGAAGCCATGATAAAGGCACTAAGATAAGAAATTGTAGTGTTAATTGATTTTATTTAGTCTCAATGATCTTTTGTGCAAAGAAAGTTTAAATAATTCAAGTAATCACATTTTAATTGCATTTTGTATAAGAAAGAAATGGTGATTAGAGTTGGCTGATGAACTAAGTGGTATGCAGGATTACAACACTGCCATTTAGCTTTGGAGTTTGGATTAGTGTTCGCATTAATCAGATGTAAAGGAATTTATGGGCATTAGGAGAAATTAATTTCCTCAATCTAGATTCCAGAAATAGCTAACTCCGGTACTCAAAATAATCTCTCTTCAAAGTGGATAATAAGCACAAAAATAAGGAAAAAAATACAGCATTTATAGGATTCCAAAATAAATAGAAAGCACAGAAGGAGAAGAAATGTCAATTTAGACATGGTGCCTCTTGTGATATAAACTGCTGTTGTATTATTCCCAATGCAAAGAAAGTTTTCCAGAATTTGCAGCTGACCCTAATGGGCGTTTTACATTCCAGCTCCAAACTGAAAATTATGTTTTTCAGGCATTTATTCTTGTTAATGTGAATAAACATGACATGAGGACACAGTGCACAATTTATGTCAATTGTTGCTAGAAATAAAGCAGGAACAAATTTAGCAGTCAGACAGTCTGTACCTAGTCTGGATTCCTTGGTAATGTAGAAAGGAGCATTGTTTAGGTATGCTAGGAATTTCCAATGCCTCCAGTGGCTAAACTTTTGATTGCCCTCTGACAGTACGCCATAATAGATGATGAAGGAGCCTAATTGGCTACCCATCATTCGGCAGCAGGAAGCCACACCCCCCCTACCTACCTCCCCATCATGTCTCTGGAAGATGGCCTGGGACAAGATGGTACTAGCAAACTGAAAGTATGACATCTTTCTATAGCTTTACCATCATTGTGACCTAAAGCTCCAGCTCTGAGACTAGCAAAAATGGTCTACAAATTGGAGCTAGAACTCTCTGAGGTTAGGAAATGCTCTACACTACACAAAAAGAATGGTAGAAGTTTGGATTTTTTTTTCTGAAAAATGTGATTGGCGCTATTTTAATAGATAATTTTAAATTTAAGGTTAATACTTCATTTGTTCACAAAGGGTGTTACGAGATGCAGGGCAAAGGTCGGTATGTAGAGTTGGATCACAAATGGGCCATAATCTCATTGTGTGATGGAACAGGCTCAGAGAGGCAAAATGGTCATCGCATGTTCTTCTGCTCTGAACCAAAAAATGAGCTCAACAATCCAATATGGGAGGACTTTGGCCCTCTTTTTTGTGGTATGTTGCTTATACACTGAGCTCACAATGGCTTAAACTGATTTATACTTAATCAACTGAAATTTCAATACTGAACTGATGCATCAGGCAGATTTATTTGATTGCAGTACTGTATGATATAAATACTTAAGGATAGTTTTGGCTAACAACTCGCGAGGCATTGTGGGTAAGTCGCGAGGCATTGTGGGTACGTCAGAGCTTTTCTTTTCTGCTTCCACAAAATACAAGTAGTAAACACTTTGCTGTTATTGACTTATCTTTTTCATAATTTGACCACTTAAAAACTAATCTTCTTTTAAACATTGCTGAACAAGCATAATTACCAATGAACAAATTTGAATAAAATCCTAAAAAAGGAATAACATTGTCCGATCCTTTATGCGATGCAGTGACACCACAAGTGTGGGTTCAATTCATGCATCAGCTGAGGTTTACCATGAAAAATTCTCCTTGTCAACCTCTCACCTTATCTGGGCTGTTAAACCACCACCAGTTGTCTCTCTAATGAGATAGCAGCCCTATGGTTTTGTATGACTATGGCAACTTTGTCATTATTTTTACATGAGAGGGGTAAATATGTTTCATTAAAGTTACAATACTTGCTTAATATGAATGTCTTTCACACAACATTTAGATCCTTTTCTCAACAGAAGCTCTGTCACAGCTAGTAGCGGTCAAACATTGATAAAAATGAACTCTGATAAGAGGAATTATTGCATAATTGTATTTTGAATAAACACTATAATTGTTCACATCTGTAATCTGATCATGTTGTGAGGTCAGTGGGTTCAGCCAAAAGTCTTTCTGCCAAAAAACGCAGGGACAAACATCGCAACAGAACAAAAATTCAATAGGCAGCAAGTAGTGTCTTATATACAACAAAATTACCCTCTAAGAATTATTTCTTTCTGAGTATATGTTGTTAGACCATTGATAATAAACAATTGGGAATTATTCATTTCCTATGAAATTCATTGTTACTTTGCAGTACAAAGCACAGGACTTGCAAAGGTTTGGATTATATATGTTTTTTTTCTCCTTAATGACTTTTTCTTAGATTATTGGAGGGTCTGGAAATTCAAAATTGTCTACTTTGTAATTTTTGTGTCATGAGGCAACTGGTTCAATGATTTTACAATATCACGTAAATTGAAAATCTAATCATTTTTGAGAGTGACTAACAGAGTTATGACTTTCAGACTGTTATCACTAATTATGTTTTCTGGGTACAAAGTTGCACAACACCTTTTCTACCTGAGTAGGTTTGCATAGCCAAACATTCTTATTTGCTATTCCAAATCCATGTTCAGATTTATTGACCTTACAAGAATAGAGATCAAAATGTGTGTATGCTTCAAATGCAGTTTATGGATGTCTGTTATCCTTGAATTAAATACACAAACATCGAAAGAAGTTTGGCTGGACATGATTGGGTCCAGGGAACAAAGCCAATCTGATATTGGGCCTCAGACCTAATGCATCTGATCAGGTGCAGAAACATGCTGTCTATCCCCAGGGCACATCACATTGAAGAGGGTTTCAATTCCAGGTATGTCATGGGAAAAGGGAGGGCGATGGCTAACAAAGGGTTGTAAATTGATCAAGAGGAAAAACATAATTAGGGTCAGACAATAAATGCTTGCCTTGCCCGGGATGGCCATACCCCAGGAAAAAATAAAAGAATAATTGAACCTATAACAATGAAAGACCAACATTACAACTCCAGGTTAGGATTGGGAGTAACTTGGAGGTGATGTTGTTCTCATCAAGAGCCTAGTCTTTTCCTTCTTGATGGCAGAAGAAGCACTTTGATTCATTGCAGTAGTACATCCTGTGGTATAGTATAGTATATACTGAAACTGTACAGTGTTAAGGTTGGAAGGGTATATTCTGAAAATGAGTGAACTCGTATTCAATAGAGAGTGAAGGATGACATGCCAAGAGCGGTACCTAAAAATAAGTTGTCAATCTGGTGAAGCTACAAAACAGGATGACTTATGTGCTAAATAGCATAAGTGGCAAGAGATAGATAGAGCTGAGTGACCCCACAACCATCAGATCAGATCTAAGCTCCGCACCCCTGCCTGATCCAGTTGAGAATTGTGGTGGTCAATCAAACAACTCACTGAAGGAAGAGGCACCCGCAGATATTCCCATCCTTAATGATGAAAAAGCCCAACAAATCAGTACAAAAGATCAGACTGAAGCATTCACAACAATCTTCAGCTAGAAGTGGCGAGTGGATAATCTGTCTCAGCTTCCTCCAGTGGTCCCCACATTCTTGTCTTCAACCAATTTGATTCACTCAATGTGAAGTGATAGTGCAAAGGCTATGGGCCCTAACAACATTCTGCCAAGGATACTGAAGAATTGTGCTCCAAAATGTGCCACTCCTTGGTAGACAAGCTATTCCAGTACAGCTACAACACTACATCCACCCATCAATGTGGAAAATTGCCCAGGTATGTCGTGTACACACAAAGTAGGACAAATCCAACCCAGCTAATTACCACCCTATCAGTCTGCTCTCGATCATTCGTTCATGTTCAAATGTAACAAGATCTGGATAATATTCAGGCTTGGGCTGATGAGTGGGAAGTAACATTCATACCACATAAATGTTAGGCAATGACCATCTCCAATAATGGTGCCCCTTGATATTAATATAAATGATTTGAATGTGAGCATAGAGGATAAGAGATATAGTTAGTAAGTTTGCAGATGAAACCAAAATTGGAGGTGTTGTGGACAGCGAAGAAGGTTACCTTAGATTAAAATAGGATCTTGATCAGATGGGCCAATGAGTTGAGAAGTGGCAGATGGAGTTTAATTCAGATAAATGTGAGGTGTTGCATTTTGGGAAAGCATTTCTTAGCAGGACTTATACACTTAATGGTAAGGTCCTAGGGAGTTTTGCTGAACAAAGAGACCTCTTGGAATGCAGGTTCATAACTCCTTGAAAGTAGAGTTGCAGGTAGATAGGATAGTGAAGAAGGCACTTGGTGTGCTTTCCTTTATTGGTCAGAGTATTGAGTACAGGAGTTGGGAGGTCATGTTGCATCTGTACAGGACATTAGTTAGGCCACTGTTGGAATATTGCGTGCAATTCTGGTCTCCTTCCTATCAGAAAAATGTTGTGAAACTTGAAATGGTTCAGAAAAGATTTACAAGGATAGTTCCAGGGTTCGAGGATCTGAGCTACAGGGAGAGACTGAACAGGCTGGGGTTGTTTTCCCTAGAGCATTGGAGGCGGAGGGGTGACCTTACAGAGGTTTGCAAAATTATGAGGGGCATGGATAGGATAAATGGACAAAATATTTTCCCTGGGGTGGGGAATTCCAGTACTAGAGTGATTAGGTTTAGGGTGAGGGGGGAAAGATATAAAAGAGACTTTAGGGGCAACTTTTTCACACAGAGGGCGGTACATCTATAGAATGAGCTGCCAGAGGAAGTGGTGGAGGCTGGTACAATTGTAACATTTAAAAGACATTTGGATGGGTATATGAATAGAAAGGGTTTGGAGGGATATGGGCCGGGTGCTGCCAGGTGGGAGTAAGTTGGGTTGAGATATCTAGAGGGCATGGACGGGTTGGACCTAAGGGTCTGTTTCTGCGCTGTATATCTCTATGACTCTATGACATTCAATGGTGTTGCCATCACTGAATCCCCTTAAACAGCATCTACGGGATTACCAGAAACTCAACTGGACTTGCCACACAAACACAGTGGCTACAAGAACAACAGTATCTCATCAAATAACTCACTTCCTGACTCTCCAAAGGCTATTCATAATTTACAAGGAGTATGATGGAATACTCCCCACTTGCCTGGATGGGTACAGCTTCAACATCATCCAGCCTGCTTAATTGGCACCATTCCCTCCACCACCAATGCTCAGTAGCAGCAGTGTGAACTGTCTATGAGATGCCCTGTAGAAATTCACCAACGATCATTAGACAGCATTTTCCAACCCGCGACCACTACCATCTAGAAGGACAAAGGCAGCAAGTACATGAGAACACCCACACCTGTAAGTTCCCCTCTAAGACACTCACCATCATGACATGGAAGAACCTCACCACTCCTTCACTGTCACTGGGTCATAATCCTGGAATGCTGTCTCTAAGGACATTCTGGGTCAACACACAGTGCAGGAACTGCAGTGGTTAAAAGAGGCAGATCACCACCAGCTTCTCAAGGACAACTAGTGTTGGGCAATCAGTGCTGGCCAGTTAACGATGCCTACGTCCCAACAATGAATCAAGAAATATTCTGTTTTAGAATGCATTGAATTTTGTGAGTACTGAAATGCCCAAGCCAATGGTGTTTATTTAATCACATTCGCTATCTCCAGAATGTCTCTAAATGCCGAAATATTTTAAATACAATTCAAAACCTTTATAAATTTTAAATTTTTTTCACACTTTTAGCAAACTTTGATTGTCCAGTGACTCACCTCCAGAAATGTCCTGAACAAAGTGCCTTGCTTAGAACTTCAGAACTTAAATAATTAAAACTAGCAGGGAATAGACCAAATGGTGTTACTATAAAATAAATTCAGACCCCATCTCCCAATAGTAACACATTTCCTTTCTTTTAATGTCTTTTCCGATTTCTCCTAGTCTGGAATTCCACAGAGGAGAAAGTGAGGGCTGCAGATGCTGGAGATCAGAGCTGAAAATGTGTTGCTGGAAAAGCGCAGCAGGTCAGGCAGCATCCAAGAAACAGGAGAATCGACGTTTCGGGCATAAGCCCTTCTTCAGGAATGAGGAGTGTCCAGCAGGCTAAGATAAAAGGTAGGGAGGAGGGACTTGGGGGAGGGGCTTTGGAAATGCGATAGGTGGAGGGAGGTCAAGGTGAAGGTGATAGGCCGGAGTGGGGGTGCGGGCGGAGAGGTCAGGAAGAGGATTGCAGGTTAGGAAGGTGGTGCTGAGTTCGAGGGATTTGACTGAGACAAGGTGGGAGGAGGGGAAATGAGGAAACTGGAGAAATCTGCGTTCATCCCTTGTGGTTTGAGGGTTCCCATGAGGCGCTCTTCCTCCAACCGTCGTGTTGCCATGGTCTGGCGATGGAGGAGTCCAAGGACCTGTTAAAGTGTTGGGCTACGGGGTGGTTGGGTTGGTTGGTGCGGGTGTCCCAGAGGTGTTCTCAGAGCCTAGCTAGAATGATTCAGAAAAATATCTTCACTCCCACAACTCTTCACTACCTCAATAAAAATGTTCAGAGAAAGGGTGTGCAAATACTATGTTTTGCGATCTTTAATACATTACTAGCAAAAAGTAGTTTCAGAAAACAAGAACCATTTATAATAGTACTATTTAGAATTTTCCCAAGACTCCATTATTCAACTTGGATGTCATATTCTCATATAAAAATGAATCTATATGTGTGTGTGTGTGTGTCATTGTATTCTTATTGTTACTTGTTGAACTGAGCAGGGTGTTTTCATAGTCATGTCATCATTACAATACTCGTAAATAACCCCCTTTTCCTGATTGAAATGTAAAGTGGTAAATCAACTCTCCTGCCTTTTGCATAAAATTATTGTAATCAAGACTTTTGCATTTCAATGTAATTAGCATTTATAATTTACCTTAACTGACAGGTTGAACACTTGTCATCTGTATTTTTTAATGCCTTATGGTCTTTGCAATGAAGCAAACAGCAGTATGAGGGAAATCAGTCAGATAGTTTTCAGTAATGTCTGCTGACACCCCCAGGATGGTGTGTCATCCTCAAAATGTACATGCACAGTACCTTTGTCAGTACAGGTAGTGACACTATTCTGAATGTGTGATCGTGATTGTATATATTATCCTTAACAGGGTTTTTTTTAACTGGCAGAGCATTTTACAATGGGCACAATTGCAAAAACCTTTCATGTGTATATTATGAACCTTTCAGGGATGACAGGAGACACAGCCATATGTTAATTTTATATGACTATTTCAACTGCAGGTCCAGCAGTTCCTTAAAAATGACTATCTTACAATATAACTTCATGTATTCAACAAAGAGTTCCTTAAACTGAGTATTTTGCAGGTTACAAAAAAGACTAAAGAACTGCAAATATTGGAAATCCAAATGCTGAAAACAGAAATTGCTGGAAAAACTCAACAAGTCTGGCAGCATCTGTGGAATAAAAGCAGAATTAGCATTTGAGGTCCAGTGACTCCTGTTCAGAGAAGAAGTCATCTTTGCTTTCTCTCCACAGAAGCTGGAAGACATACTGAGTTTCTCCAGCAATTTCTGTTTTTATTTAGTAGATTAAATGACTTTGTAGAAATTAATGCTGTCCCAGGAAGAGGGTGGGAGTTGGGAAGGAGGGGGCACGGACTGCCATATTGAGGGGGGGGGTTGAGGATGGGCAATTGTTGGGTGGAGGCAAGAAGAGTTGAAGATGGCCTCCTTGCCTAGAGGCCAATTGAAGCCGATAAATGGCCATTAAGTTCTGCTCCATGAATTCAGAATCTAAATGATACATTAATTGAAAAGCAAATGGCAGTTATTTATGAGATCAGCAATAAAGTGGTTCATTGCTTTATGTTGGTCTCAGTCTGAAATGAATGTGCAAATGGTACAATGTTATGCAAGTAATACACAATCCATTAGGAATGCTGTTTGTATAAAGCGTGTTAGATCAAAATGTTCCAGAACACTAAGACAAATTAAAGACTGAGAGATGGTAGCCTGAATATTTAATAATATTTCCTTGTTTTATTGAATTTGCTACATTTTGGAATTGTCAAGAAGTTACGTGCATTTTGACTATTCATAATTGCCCTACACACTATTCCAATTATCAGTTCGTAATCAGCTATGGTTAGACCTAATTGATGTAACTAGATATAATATGAGATTGCACTTTCCCTCCCACCAAACACACATATACAAAGGAAGGGTAGTATTAGTATTTGACTACTGGGAGTGTAGAAAAATTTGAGTTGTTTTTGAATCATGTAAACTTGAAACAATGTTGTTTTTAGTCATACATAAACAAAATAGTATGAATGCCAGCAATTTGAAATAATCCAGCATGGTGGCACAGTGGTTAGGACTGCTGCCTCACAGCGCCAGAGACCCGGGTTCAATTCCCGCCTCAGGTGACTGTCTGTGTGGCGTTTGCACGTTCTCCCCGTGTCTGTGTGGGTTTCCTCCGGGTGCTCCGGTTTCCTCCCACAGTCCAAAGAAGTGCAGCTCAGGTGAATTGGCCATGCTAAATTGCCCGTAGTGTTAGGTAAGGGGTAAATGTAGGGGTATGGGTGGGTTGCGCTTCGGCAGGTCGGTGTGGACTTGTTGGGCCGAAGGGCCTGTTTCCACACTGTAATGTAATCTAATCAAAACCAGAGGATTTTGGAGAAACTCAGTACAGTTCTTGTGTTGAGTCCAATATAACTTGAATGAGTTCTAAAAAAAAGTCATATCCCACTCAAAACATTAACTCAGCTGGAACGAGGAGAAATTTCTTCACAAAGAGCATGGTGAACAGAATTGCCTCTAATTTTCTTATCGTCTGCATGAGCTTCCGAGACCCAAGGGTGGTAGCAACTTCTGGAACAGGAAGTCATTGCAGTGATTGACATGTTAATGCTGAACACTGTGCATGGAACATCAGAGCAGCTGCATTATCCTAAAGGGAACATTGGCTGTATGCCTGTGGAATTTTCTGCTGCAGAAAGTGGTTGAGGGCAACACATTGAATGTTGCCAAGAACAAGATAGATATGGTTCATTCAGTTAAAGGTTCAAAGATATAGAGAGAAAGTGGGGCCACTGAGTCAAATGATCAATCAATCATATTGAATGGTGAAGCAGGCATGTAGGGCTGAATGGCCTACTCCTGCTCCTGTTTCTATGTTTGTCTCTTCACATATGCTGCTAGACTTGCTGAGTTTCTCCAGCACTTTCTACTTTTGGATGTACTGTTTGTTTTATTAAAGCCTGATGTCTATTTTCCGATATTTTGAACATATAACTGATCTTAGAGATTCTTCAGGAGGAAGTGGCACGCTGGAGAAACATAGTCCAAGGAACTGCAACACAAGTTCCAGCCTTTGTAATGATTGATCTGCTCCCAACATGGCTTGTTAATATCAGCTCTAACTCAAAGAACCTTAAATCCAGCAATACTGTTAGATAATATTTTGCAATATAGTTCCTTTTCAATTTACAAAACAAGCCATTAGACTTACATTGATATACAGTGAAATTTCCTGTTTTCAATGCATGTATAAAATGTGCATATGCTTGAATTTACACCATTATTCCAACCATCAATAATGGTGTATCTCAGTGCTTGCTGCAAAAACTAGACTGTCATAGATTTAAACGATACTCAAGTACCTACCACAATTTAACATTGTAGAATAAATGGTAACCCGTTTGTCCTTAAAGCATATGAGTTGCTATACTGTTAGCTGGTCTAAGCAGAAGTGTTGGTATAATTGGTGGTGTAATTGAACAAGGAAAATATTTGAAGAGTGTGATGATCACAGTATAATATTAACATTAGATGGAGTTTATGAATCTCATTTTCTTTTAACTTACACACTCTCTGTCCACTTAACATTTTACATTCAGGGTGAAACACCTTTACATATTTGTGTCCAATGACAGAAGATAGGTACTCTTTAACTTCCAATATCATTTTACTTCACACTTTTCAATTTTGAGCAACTGGAGTGCCAGATAGGTGGTTTCCAGATCAATTCCTACTAGGTGTGGACCTAGCAAAATTGTCATTCACATGTACAGGATATTTACAACCCAGAGCAAGGTTCACTCTGACTATCTGAGTGACCTTGGATAAGGTATCCACCAGTTGGCTTGAAGCTTTCTGTGGCTGCAAGTCAAAGATTTCTAATTGCATGGTGAATAACTCACCACCAGTTTCACCAATGCCTGTCCACCATCAACAAGGTACAAATCAGAGGTCTGCTGAAACACTTCCACTTGCTTGGATACATGCAGCTCCAACATTATTCAAGAAGCTTGGCACCATGTAGGACAAAAAAGCCTGCTTGATTGTTACCCTGTCCACTACATTCAAAGTTCACCCCCTTCATTGACCACAGAATGTATCATCTACAAGATGAATTTCGTAGTTCACCAACGCTCCTATGACATCATGCTCTAAAACTGCAACTTCTATCAGAAAGACAAAAGCAGAAAATGCACAGGAACACTACCCAAGCCATATACCACCCTGACTTGGAATTATATCACCATTCAATCACTGTGACTACGTCTATGTTTGTCTCTTCACATATGCTGCTAGACTTGCTGAGTTTCTCTAGCACTTTCTACTTTTGGATGTGCTTCTGAAACTTTCTTTTGAACAGCACTATGGATGTCTCTTCACCCCAAGAGTGGCATTGGTTTAAGAAGGCAGCTCACCAGTACCTTCGCAAGGGTAATTAGTGATTTGCAATAAATGCAAGCCAAGACAACAATGCCCACATCCCATGAATGAATATAAAAGTGGAGTCGGCCAATTTTTCAGGAAGGCTTCAATTTCTCTCTTCTTCTGTCTTAGCTGATCTGTTCTATGTGCAAGTCAGCTTATTCTGCTGTGTGACCAGCTGCCACCATTATCTTGAAGTGTAGGATACTATAGGGTCTCTGTGATTTAGGTCTACCTAGAAGAGTCATTTCTAGTTATGATTTGGAGGTGCTGGTGTAGGACTAGGGTGTACAAAGTTAAAAATCACACAACCCCAGGTTATAATCCAACAGGTTCATTTGGAAGCACTAGCTTTTGGAGCGCTGCACCTTCATCAAGTGGTTAGCAAGATATAGTTTACTGTATGTTAGCAACTAATTTCAGGTTACGTTGATATGATAGACATCTCTATAGAGATGTTGAGGAGGACCAAGTGTTAGATCTCACACCTTCAAAATTTAAGTTGTTTTGCCCACAAATGATATAATTATAGTGAGTACTGCTTAAAGTACTCCACAGTATTAATCCTTTCAGACCCAGGTCTATGGTTTCCAGCTGAGGTACCTTTTATTGACTTGCCAGCTTTGCAAGCCTATCTATTCTATTTAGCTGAATGAAAGCTTATCCTATGGTCACTAACTGGCCAATTTGGGGAAAATCACTGCGAGGTTTTTTCACCTTCAAAATAGGTTTATGACATCCATTTGACCCCAATGTTGAAGTCCTGCCTAAAAATCCACAATTTTACCTAAAAGTTCTTCTGTTTCCACACAACAAAATGCTTTGGAAATCAGACACATCAGAATTACCTACAGGCTCTTTAAGTGGAGGAGGAACAGCTTTTAGCCTCTTGACAAGTTTCCTATTCATCTTAATATTTCTGTAGCAACAACAAAAAAGGATGAAACATGATTTTTGAAATGAACAAGCATATTCCAGTATAAAGTGAATAACAATGTCACCCACAGTGCTGACTCACTCACTCGGGACACTTCCCTACCTGCAAGAGTTGCCAGGTAATTTCTATAATTGCTATGTCAAGATTTTTCAACAATTAGTCTATTTGATCCATTTGGTAAGATAGGAAACTGAATGTTAATGAGCTGGATTGTGCTGTCAATAAGATGCTTAACAGGAAATCCTTTTTAATTCATAATTTGCCCCTGCCGACCCAAAAACTAGCCTTGTTCGTTAACAAGAGCATAAAAGATGGAGTGAAATGCTCCAGATATGGAGATTGGCCTGACTGGACTTTTCATCTCATTCTGTCACAAATCTCATCATAGCCCACATTGCTCAGACCCCAATAAGATTATTATAACGTGAAGGACCCTAAAGTGAGACAATAGAGGCTGTAAATGGAGCAGAGAGTTCATTTGATCTTGAACATTATTATAAACTATTGCTAATTTAATGACAGAAATAACTTTTTGTCCTTTTGGTTTTCAAGTGTCATACTCCTCACTGAGAATGTGAACACTTTTAGAAATATGATAAAGAAGAATCAATATCTGATGTCTGTCAACTAAACTTTGGAAATCCTCCAAAAGTAAAAATAGTTATAACCAAGCCTCAAGATTTTTAAAGTGTATGGAAATTATTTCAAATCAGGATGTGTTCCTACATTTTGTAACTGTCTTATGAACATAGAGACATAGAAAATAGGAACAGAAATAGGCTATTTGGCACTTTGAACCTTCTTTGCCATTTAAGATGATCCAACTCGGTATCTTGTTCTTGCTTTCCCATCACACTCTTTGATACCTTTAGTCCCAAGAACTATATCTAACTCCTTCTTGAGAAGATTCAATGTTTGACCCCAACTGTCTTCTGGCAGACCATTGCACAAGATCACCATTCTCTGGGAGAAGAAATGTCTCCTAATTTCAGTCTCAGTGGCTTACCCCATATCCTTAGACCATAGTTCTCGACTCCTTGGTCATCAGGAACATTCTTATTGTGTTTGTCCTGTCTTAGTTTCTCAGACACCCTCCCCTCATTCTTCTAAACTTCGGTGAATGTAGGCCTAACTATTTCAATCTCTTTTCATAAGTCAATCCTGTCATCTCAGGAATCAGTCTGGTAAATCTACATTGCACTCACTCTATAACTTGAAATTCCAATATTTCCTGGGCAACTTCCTTTAACTACTCTGGGATGTACATTATTGGGCACTGGAATTTATTGGCCTTTAATTCCATCAGTTTCCCCAACAGCATTTCCCTCTTAATGTTAATTTCCTTCAGCTCCTTTCTGTCACTGGACCCTGTGCTTCCCAATGCTTTTGGGACATTAATTGTGAATATAGAATCAAAGTGTACATTTAATTGATCTGTTATCTCTTTGTTCCCCATTATAACTTGCCCTGTTTATGACTATAAAGCATCTGTGTTTGTCTTCACTAATCATTTTCTCTTCACAAACCTATAGATGCTTTAATAATTAGTTTGTATGCTCCCTGCAAGATGATCTCATTTCTTATTTTTTCTCTTTCTCAATTCCTTTGCCCTCTTTTGCTGAAATTTAAACCACTCCAAATCCTCAGGTTTGCTGCTTTTAGGGCCAATTTGTATGCCCCTTTCATGGATTTAAACTATCCTTAAAATCCCTTGTTAGCCACAATTGGACCCTCTTTCCTGTTTTATTTTTGTGCCAGCATGAATGAACAATTGTTGCAGTCCCTCCATGCACTCTTTAAATGTTTGCCATTGCTTATCCGTCATCTCCCTCTAAGCAATGATCCACAATTTTATCTTTGACAACTCATACCTTACACCATCACAGTTCCCTTAATGTAGATTCAGGATCCTAGTCTCAGAATCACTTATGTCACTTTCCAACTTGATAAAGAATTCTATCATATTATGGTCACTCTTCCCCAAGGGAATTTCCTCTGTAATCAGCAATGCTACATAACTAATTTTCCGTTTTAACTGTCCTTCATAAAAACTGAAGTGACCTAGATATTCAGTTCCCTTGCCTGGTAATGCTATAGCCATGTCTCAGTAATCCTGACTACCTCATACTCATTTATATCTATTTGTGTGATTAATTCATCTACTTTATTGTGAATACTCGTGCATTAAAACACAAGGCCTTAAGGGTTATCTTTTTAACATCATTAGTCCCATTCACATTTTGCACTGTGACCCTATATGATTTTCTTACTTGAATCAGCTACCAAGTAATTTTTTTATTTCCCATTCTATCTATTGTTTTGCCCTTGTTTCCCTCTCTTTACTCGCTGTACTGGATCCCATACCCCTGTCATTTTAGTCCCAAACTGCTCGAGCAAATATCCTCCCCAGAGACATCAGTTGAGGTTCAGCCCAGGAGCTTTTAATTTTAATCTCCGTCCACTCCAGCATATTTCTTACCATCTATAATGGTGTTATTTTGTCATGTGACTTTGTTTTATCTATCAGGACGTACAGTACTTCATTCTATTTGAGATTGGATTTAAATAGCACATATTCATCTTTGGTACATTTTTTGTTTATCTAGTAGAGATAGTCATGCAACTTTAGCCAGAACTTCATCCATTTTTGTAAAGTTAGCCCTGTTGAAATCCAAGATCAGCATAAACTGAGTACATTGACCAATAAGAGTAAACCTCATCATGTTATGATTAAAGCTGTCCAGATGATATATCAGCCATTGCATGGGAATCTGAGTAATGGTTATGGTTGCCAAGATCTGAGCTTTTGGAATGCTCCCTTGCTGTATTATCATATGTGGGTAGGATTAAAGGCATCTCATTTCACTGTTCTTTAATGATAATATAATGCAATAGTTTTCTCCCTTCTATTTTGTATTGGCTTTCTGGTCATACTTGCTATAACTATCTGTCGATGTAAGGGTAAATTCATCTTCTCATGTAACTCCAGATTTCCTAATGAGATTTTGTTCAATGTTTGTGAGCGAACAATAAGTTAAATCAAAGTTAGAGGAACAAACAACAATATAACCTGCTCCCATGACTGTATCATATGATTTCTCAGGCACTGCTGATGAGGTAATATATTTTAGTTTCACTTCTCTAAGCTCTTGCTGAATTTTCTCTAAGTTATTGCTGAATCACTTTACACTGTTTTCTGTACTTCTCTCATTATTCTAAAATTCATTTAACTTACATTGCCTTTGTGTTGTAAAGCTGTTAGAAGCTGCACGTTTAATATTGTTACCAGGGAAGAGATTATTTTGACCTCTATTCTGTTGCAGGAGATTTCCAAATGATAACTCTCCATAGCAATATTAATAACTGGGGTAGTATTTATTCACCTACCAGATCATGTAGTCTGAACTAGTAAAGAGAAAGTCATTGCATGACATTCAGGAAGCAATTTTCACACAATAGTTTAGAAACTAAAATGCCTTGAGATGTCCACTTTGGGATCTTAAGCTGAGATGTTATCTTAGAAAGAAATTTTATTTGACACAAGGAGCGGCTGCTAACAGGCTTGTTCAACAGCTGATTGTCACTTAACTTGCCTGGAAGCACCCATTAAAGAGAGCAGTCACATTTTGGTAGAGAGAATCTTCAATTATTGTCCTCTTCTAACAGTGGCCAGCTGTTTTCGAGTAAGTAGGGGATTTTTAATGCTACTTCATGGAATTCTCACTATTGTTTTTCATTGTTTCTGGATCTGTAAAGATGACCTTGAAGAACATCAAGAGGTTTGGTCAAAACTTTACCAACACTGAAGTGATAATTATATGGGACTTCTTCATCTGAAAAGAACCTCCACCATCATTGTATTTTTGATCTTAATACTGCTGCAACAACTTCAGATGGATGGAGTACAGACACCATATTGGTACACCACCCAGTTTTGGACATAACACAGCACGAAGAATATTCTGTTCTCGGAAGAGGATGCAGTGTAACTTCACCAAAATAATACCAGAACCTAGTGAGATAAATTGTGAGGGAAAGTTACATAAAACTGACCTGTATTTCCTTGAATAAGGAAAATGGAGGTATGATCTAATTGCATTGGGGCTGTGAATTAGCCATGCTGTTAGTGAATCGCAGAGCAAGCTTGAGGAGCTAAATGGCCTACTGCAGTTCCTATGTTCAAGAAAAAAATTATGCATTGGCTCTCCAGTGTTTCAAAATCTATGGAAAGAGGGAAACTCAAAGATGTAGCTCTGCAGGCAATTGTATCCATATATAGTTTCAAACAAACAATTGACTACTGGACTTAACTCTGCTTAGTCAAATAAAGTGATGAATACATGTGGTAAATTACAGGGAGTTGGAATTTACTGCTGGAACAGAAACTCAAGTGTGTAGCTTACAAAATAGTGATGGGGGGAAAAAGAATACAATAATTGACATGAGCTAAACTGATATTTGTCAGTAGCAAATTGTTAATTTCCAACATTATGGAAAGAGTGTTGACTGCCTACCCAGTGTATCTAGCTGGTGGGGGGGAAAGAGAATACAATAATTGACATGAGCTAAACTGATATTTGTCAGTAGCAAATTGTTAGATTTCCAACATTATGGAAAGAGTGTTGACTGCCTACCCAGTGTATCTAGCTGGGTAGGGTATTTAGAAGAGGGGATCATTACCCCACTCCAATTTCAACTTCTTGTGGTCATCCGAACTTTTGATGAACTGTCATCAACCTAAACCGCTAATATTGTTTCTCTCTCCACAGTACTGTCTGATCTGATAAATATTATCAGCATTTTATGGCTTTACTTCAGGTGTCGAGTATCTGCAGTATTTTTTAAATTTCTCATGGGATGTGGGCATCACTGTCTGGGTCAGCATTTATCGCTCATCCCCAACTAACTAATTTGCTCAGTAAGTTAAGAGTCAACCACATTGCTCTGGGTCAGGAGTCCATGTAGGCCAGACCACGTAAGGGTGACAGCTTCATTTCCCAAAGGGCATTGGTGAATTAGATGGATTTTTGCAACAATTAAGAATGATTATATGGTTGTCATTGCATTAGCTTTTATTTCTAGATTTTCATTGACTCAAATTTCACCATCTGCCTTGGTGGGATGTCAATTGCTGAACTAGGATATAAGTCTGGGCCTCCAGACTACTAGCTCAGTGATAATATCACTACACCACCACAATATTATTTTACACTTGAGAACCTTTGTGCATATACCTTCAAGATTTTTGAAGATGATGGAAATCCACTTTCAAAGTCTCATTCTGAGCAGGGATTTAGAATTCATCATGTTGGTCATGAATCACGTGCTTTAACAGATGCTGTTAAGAAAGGAATGTTGATGCTTTTTAATTTTTGGATAATGATAACAAATGCCAAAAATAATATTCCATTGACAGGTAAAGTATTTTTTGTAGATATTTTAATTCTAAGGTGCATGGCAATGGATGGTCTGGCTTGATGAGTTCACTTTATATGGAGGATAAGCTTGATAAAAGGTATAATTAATCGCCTATCCTTGTTGGTATGAATTTTGTGTAAATATTTGTAACTATCTTTGTTTACACACTTGTTTGAATAATATCAACTTTTACTAACTGATCGCACTCTGATCTTTGAAATGGCCATAGATTCATGATCCACTTGAAAATTTTAAGCACATAATCCAGTCTGACATCTGAGTGCAGTACTGTGGTACTTGCTGCTGAATTGTTTCAGATACCGACATCCTCCCAAGCAACCTGTTAAGACATATTAGATACACCTTTGGAGCAGGTGGGACTTGAACCTGGGTCTACAGAGGTAGGAACACTACCACAGTAGACAAGAGCCCTATAGATGAAATGTTAAACTGAACCTTTGCCTTCTTCCCTGCCAGGTGAATGTGAAAAGCTCCTTGATATGATCCAAAAGAAGACAATTCTCTTAGTTTGCTTACTGATAACTACCATTCAACCAAAGTGACTGAAACAAATTATTTGGTCATTATTACCTTGTACTTTGTGAGAGCTTGTTGTATAGAAATTGGCTGTTACAATTTCCAACAACTGTAAATCCATTTTGGAGGTACTTAATTAGCTTTGACACATTCCCAAATGTCCTGATTCTATCAAAAATGCAAATTCTTTCTTCTTTCTTAATACTACTACAATATCATAGTTTTGCTGCTCAAGGCCTCATGGAATACAAAAACGATATGAGTTCTTCTATTTAGAATGAATTAATACAGAATTCTAAATATATCCAAATATGTCTCATTCACTACGTAATGGACATGGGACATGAAATGGAAAATTTTGATTGTAAATTTACTTTTAATTGCAGTGTTATCATTAATATGTGAGATTTGAGGTACCATTAAAATCTAAATGATATAACAATAAATCCATTAATAGTCCAAAGTATTTGATACTTTTTGACGTTGCAACATGATAGATACCTAAATGTCAAGAAAATAAATCAGCAGAGGTAGAATGAAATGCAGAAATTGTAGACATTAGATCATCAAAAAAGAACTGGAAGCATATCGTTCCTGGAAGTTTTAGCAGTTATTTATTTGATTTATTTTGTGCATGCCGTATTGGAAGGTCTGGTGGATGGCAATTTGAATTTTTCCAAAACCTACCTCATCACTCTTCCTCATCTAACAATTGCCTCTTGTTATATATGTAGTTGGGGACACATGCTCCATCTTTAAGAAAACAGATCAGGTGACCCAGAAGCAGGAGCCTTGGTGAAGTCTAGATCCGACTATGAAGCTGTAAAGACATATAATAAATTGTAGGAGAAAGTGAGGACTGCAGATGCTGGAGATCAGAGCTGAAAATGTGTTGCTGGAAAAGCGCAGCAGGTCAGGGAGCATCCAAGGAACAAGAGAATCGACGTTTCAGGCATAAGCCCTTCTTCAGGAAATAAATTGTACCTGGTTTTATTAATTATAATTAGATGCAAACATAACACCTCTTAATGCAAAAATTCACTTTCTCCTCTGGAGTTTTATTGTTATGGTAATATTTACAGCACAGAAGCAAGCTACTCAGCTATTAGGACAATGAAATTATTAATGCTTCACATTGGCCTTCTACCATGCTTCTACATCTAACCCCATCAATATACTCCTTCCTCTCTCATGCGTTTTTCTACTTTTTTCCTGAAATGTATCTATACTAGTTACATCAATGAAAATCACAAATCCTACCAGACCCGAGATGATGGCAGTGGTTTAACTTGAGGGTTACAATGTCTCTGGTGATGAGAGAAGTTGAGAAAGGGCCCATGAAGGTAACCTCAACCAGAGTAGGTGCAGAAATTGAACACATGCTGTTGGCATCTCTCTGCATTGGTAAAGCAGCCATTCAAATTAACTGACTCCCACTACTCCTTACGCCATGTGCTTCTTAATTTATATCACTCTCCAAGCAAACAAGTTTTATCGAGTTCCCTATTTAATTTATTAATGACAATCTTATACTTAAGACTGATCATTTTGGCTGCCGCCACAATTAGAAATATATTTTTAATGTATATCTAATCAAATTCTTTCAAAATCTTAAACATTTCTGTTTGGTTCTCTCAGTCATCTCCTTTTGAGTGAAAGTAATACAGACTATTCAGTCTTTCTCAAAAGTAATCACCTCCTAGTTTTGATAAAATCAATGTAAATCATTTCACATCTTTTTCAGCATTTCTACAGTATGTCTTTTTATAAAATGGAGGTTAGGTCTGTACTGAGAACTTAAACATGGATGAAACAGGTTTTCTTTATAAACTTAACTTCACTGCTTTAATCCAAAATGGAATACTGGAAAAAGTTGTGGCTGTGAGAGCTGCTCCTTTTTTGAGATATTTTAGATAGTCATAGAGTCATAGAGATGTACAGCAGGGAAACAGACCCTTCGGTCCAACTCTTCCATGCCGACCAGATATCTCAACCCAATCTAATCCCACCTGCCAGCACCTGGCCCATAACCCTCCAAACCCTTTCTATTCATATACCCATCCAAATGCTTCTTAAATGTTGCAATTATACCAGCCTCCACCACGTCCTCTGGCAGCTCATTCCATACACGTACCACCCTCTGTGTGAAAAAATTGCCCCTTAGGTCTCTTTAATATCTTTCCCCTCTCACCC
>NC_057716.1:693914-696344 GCF_004010195.1 Chiloscyllium plagiosum | reverse complement strand
TTCGGTTGTCAGTTTCAGCTGTCCGCTGTAGTGGTTGGTATATTGGGTCCAGGTCGATGTGTTTGTTGATGGAGTTTGTGGATGAATGCCATGCCTCTAGGAATTCCCTGGCTGTTCTCTGTCTGGCTTGCCCTATGATAGTAGTGTTGTCCCAGTCGTATTCATGTTGCTTGTTGTCTGCGTGTGTGTGAATTTGACTGGGACAACACTACTATCATAGGGCAAGCCAGACAGAGAACAGCCAGGGAATTCCTAGAGGCATGGCATTCATCCACAAACTCCATCAACAAACACATCGACCTGGACCCAATATACCAACCACTACAACGGACAGCTGAAACTGACAACCGGAAGCGGCAGGGACAGACCACTATAAACACCGGAGGAAACATCAAAGAAGCGCTTCGCAGGAGGCTCCCAAGCACTGATGATGTCGCCTAGCCAGGGGACGAAACGTTTGCAACAAAAACTTCCAGCTCGGCGAACAGAACCACAACAACAAGCACCCGAGCTACAAATCTTCGCACAAACTTAGAGCAGTAAGTCCAGAGATTGTTAAGGTGCAAAGATGTCCTTTAGTTGAGTGATGTGCTCTTCCTATCAGGTATGGGAGATTAGGGAGCGTTTCCATGTTACGGATGATTATGTCTGCAATAAGTATGTTTGGTTATGAATCTTATCATGTCGCATGGATCAGTTGGAGCAGTGGTTAGAGGCAATTAGGAATTGACAGGAGCTGGGGGTATGATGGATGGCAGTTATAGGAAGGGAGAAAAACTGCAACTATGGTCAGGTAGATGGGTTACTGCCAGGGAGGATAGGAGAGGGAGGCAGGTAGTGCAAAGGTCTCTTGTGGCTATCCCCATCTTAAATAAGTATGCTGCTTTGGAAAACGTAGGTGTGTGCTGGAACAGTCAGGTTCTGGTACTGAGACTGGCTCTAATGTAACAAGGGGTATGTCAGGTTTCAAGCAATCAATTGTGTGAGGGGATTCTCAGGTCACAGGCATAGACAGATGTTTGTTAAGCCAACAGTGAGAAATCAGACTGGTGTGTTGCCTCCCTGGTTCCAGGATCAAGGATATCTCGGAGAGAGTATAGAATATTCTCAAAGGGGAGTGGGACCAAGTAGGAGGCCGTTGTACACATTGGAACTAAAGTCATAGGAAAGGAAGAGGATGAGATTCTGAATGAAGAATATAAGAAGTTAGGCAGAAATTTAAAAAGGAAGTCCTCGAGTGTAGTAATATCTAGATTACTCTCGGTGCTATGAGCTAGTGAGGGTAGGAATAGAAGGATAAAACAAATGAATGCATGGCTGAGGAGCTGGTGCAAGGGAAAAGGGTTCACATTTTTGGATCATTGGAATCTCTTCTGGGGTAGAAGTGACCTGTTATAAAAGGATGGATTGAACCTGAATTGGAAGGGGACTAATATACTGGCAGGGAGATTTGCTAGAGCTAATTAGGAGGATTTAATGAGTAAGGTGGGGAGGAGGAGGGAGTGGGGGGAGCTCAAAGAGATAATGAGGAAAGAGATCAGTCTGAAACTGGTACAGTTGGGAAAGGAGGAAGTCAAACAGTCTGGGCAGGCAGGAACAAAGCAACGTGGTAAAGTAAACTGCATTTATTTCAATGCAAGAGGCCTAACAGGGAAGGCAGATGAACTCAGCGCATGGTTAGGAACATGGGACTGGGATATCATAGCTACCAAAGACACATGGCTAAGGGATGGACAGGACTGGAAGTGTAATGTTCTGGGGTACAAATGCTATAGGAAGGATGAGGGGGGAAAAGAGAGGAGGGGTAATGGCGTTTTTGATAAGAGATAACATTACGGCTGTACAGAGGAACCTCGATTATCCAAATATCAATTATCCAAATATCGGATTATCCAAAGGAGATCTCGAGGTCCCGATCGAAACATTACTTCAAAGATGTGTTTCCACCAGTGATCGCATCTTTTGTTTATAGTGATTAAAAATTATCTTGATTCACTGAAATACTGCCGACAACAGTCCTAGATATCCAGGCACTGTCTTGAAATGACTGACCTCCCGCCCTCCCTCTCTCTCTCCCACACTTTCCCTGGAGTTCTACATAGGGGTGAACCCTAAACCTCCCCCCCACTTCCCCAGATATTCTCTCTAACATTGTCCTGTATGGGGCAGAGGTGGAACTTGTCAAAACGTTGTGTGCGTGTGTGTGCGTGTGTGTGTGTTTGTGTGTGTGCGTGCGCGCTTTTTTGGAGACTTACCCCACAAAGGCAGCAGCAGTCTTACTGTTGGTGTCCACTCTGGCTGCCCCAGGGGGAGAGGTGGGCTGATGGGTGCAGGGGCGCACAGAGTCCAGGGGGACATGGGGTGGTGGGGCGGCCAAGGCGCGGATGGGGGTCAGACGGTGGGTGGGGACGCATGGGGTGTGTGTGTGGA
>NC_057716.1:691764-693852 GCF_004010195.1 Chiloscyllium plagiosum | reverse complement strand
TATTGGATGGGGTTGGAGGTGGGCGGGGTCAGTGTTGGATGGGGTTGGGGCGGGCAGGGTTGGTGTTGGATGGGGTTGGGGCGGGGGGGTGCGGTATTCTGCTGCACGGGGTGTGCTGCCTAGTCTCCTGAATGGGGAGCAGACTTAACAGAAAACTCAGTCACAGAGGACAGGCATTGAATCGATTAACCGAATAATCAATTATCTGAATGAAATAGTGGCACCCCATCTCGTTCGGATAATCGAGGTTCCTCTGTACTTAGTAAGGATATTCCTGGGAATATGTCCAGGGATGTCATTTAGGCGAAACAGAGAAATAAGAAAGAGATGATTACCCTATTGGGATTATACCTTAGACTCTCCCAATAGTCATCAGGAAATTGAGAAGCAAATTTGTAAGGAGATCTCAGTTATCTTTAAGAATAAGAGTGGTTTTGGTAGGGGATTTTAACTTTCCAAACATAGACTGGGACTGCCATAGTGTTAAGGGTTTAGATGGAGTGTAATTTGTTAAGTATGTGCAAAAAGATTTTCTGATTCGGTGCATGGATGTACCAACTAGAGAAGGTGCAATACTTGACCTATTCTTGGGAAATAAGGCAGGGTAAGTGGCTGAGGTGTCAGTTTGGGAGCACTTTGGGGCCAGCAACCATAATTCTATCAGTTTTAAAGTAGTGATGGAAAAGGATAAAAGTTAAAGTTCTAAATTGGAGGAAGACCAATTTTGATGGTATTAGGCAAGAACATTCAACCTTTGATTGGGTGTGGATGTTCTCAGGTAAAGAGACGGCTGGAAAATGGGAAGCCTTGAAAAATGAGATAATGAGAGTCCAGCGACAGCATGTTCCGGTTAGGGTGAAAGGCAAGGCTGGTAGGTGCAGGGAATGCTGTATGACAAGAGAAATTGTGGCTTTCGTCAAGAAAAAGAAGGAAGCATATGTCAGGTATAGACATCAGAGATCGAGTGATTCCTTAGAAGAGTATAAAGACTGTAGAAATATACTTAAGAGGGCAAAATGGGAATATGAGAAAGCTTTGGCAAATAAGGTTAAGGAAAATCCAAGGGATTTTGTAAATGCATTAAGGACAAAAGGGCACAAAGAGGATTGATGAGGGCAGAGCAGTGGACGTGATCTAAATGGACTTCAGTAATGCATTCAACAAGCTTTCTCATGAGAGACTGGTTAGTAAAATTAGATCACATGGAATACAGGGAGAACTAGCCATTTGGTTAAGAACTGGCTCGAAGGTAGAAGACAGAGAGTGGTGGTGGAGGGTTGCTTTCAGACTGGAGGCCTGTGACCAGTGGAGTGCCACAAGATTTGGTGCTGGGTCCACTCCTTTTTTTTTATTTATATAAATGATTTGGATATGAACATAGGAGGTATAGTTAATAAGTTTGCAGATGACACCAAAATTGGAGGTGTAGTGGACAGCGAAAAAGGTTACTTCAGAGTACAACAGGATCTTTATCAGATGGGCCAATGGGCTGAGGAGTGGCAGTGGATGTTAATTTAGATAAATGTGAGGTGCTGCATTTTAGAAAGGCAAATCAGAGCAGGACCTCTACACTTAATGGTAAGGTCCTTGGGAGTGTTGCTGAACAAAGAGAGCTTGGAGTGCAGGTTCGTAGTTCCTTGAAAGTGGAGTTTCACGTAGATAGGATAGTGAAGAAGGCGTTTAGTATGCTTTCCTTTATTGGCAAGAGCATTTAGTATATGAGTTGGGAGGTCATGTTGATTAGGACATTGATTAGGCCACTTTTGGAACATTGTGTGCAATTCTGGTCTCCCTCTTATAGGAGGGATGCTGTGAAACTTGAAAGGGTTCAGAAAATGATTTACAAGTATGTTGCCAGGGTAAGAGGTGTGTGCTATAGGAAGAGGCAAAAACAATGACTGCAGATGCTGGAAACCAGATTCTGGATTAAGTGGTGCTGGAAGAGCACAGCAGTTCAGGCAGCATCCGATGAACAGTAAAATCGACGTTTCGGGCAAAAGCCCTTCATCAGGAATAAAGGCAGAGTCCGTTTAGGGTGGAGAGATAAATGAGAGGAGGGTGGGGGTGGGGAGAAAGTAGCTTAGAGTA
>NC_057716.1:670901-691137 GCF_004010195.1 Chiloscyllium plagiosum | reverse complement strand
AGGTAGGGTGGGAAGAGGTGTAATCCAGGTAGCTGTGGGAGTCGGTGGGTTTGTAAAAAATGTCGGTGTCAAGTCGGTCGTCATTAATGGAGATGGAGAGGTCTAGGAAGGGGAGGGAGGTGTCAGAGATGGTCCAGGTAAATTTAAGGTCAGGGTGGAATGTATTGGTGTAGTTGATGAATTGCTCAACTTCCTCGCGGGAGCATGAGGTGGCGCCAATGCAGCCATCAATGTAGCGGAGGAAGATGTTGGGAGTGGTGCCAGTGTAATTACGGAAGATGGATTGTTCTACGTAGCCAACAAAGAGACAGACATAGCTGGGGCCCATATGTGTGCCCATGGCTACCCCTTTGGTCTGGAGGAAGTGGGAGGATTCAAAGGAGAAATTGTTAAGGGTGAGGACCAGTTCAGTATAGGAAGAGGCTGAGTAGGCTGGGGTTGTTTTCCCTGGAGTGTTGGAGGATGAGGGGTGACTTTATAGAAGTTTATAAAATCATGGACAGGATAAATAGACAAGGTCTTTTTCCTGGGTTGGGGGATTTCTAAACTATAGGGAATTAGTTTAGAATGAGAGGGGAAAGATTTAAAAGGGACCTAAGAGGCAACTTTTTCACTCAAAGTGTGGTGCGTGTATGGAATGAGCTTCCAGAGGAAGTGGTGGAGGCTGGTACAATAACAACATTTTAAAGACATCTTGATGGGTATATGAATAGGAAGGGTTCTGAGGGATTTGGGTCAACTGCTAACAAATGGGACAAGATTAGTTTAGGATATCTGGTCAGCATGGACGAGTTGAACCGAAGGATTTGTTTCCGTGCTGTAGTTTTCTATGACTCTAATTCTATTTTCTAGAACGGAACACTCAATTTTTTTTATAATGTCCTGATTAACAAGTGCTACCACTTTTCATGAATTGTAACCCCCAGCTCCTCTGCTTCTGTATTTCAATAAAACTATATTTCTAATGGATGGTAGCTTAATTATTCATGCTAGAAAATATACAACCTTAAACCTAGCTGAACCAAAGTTTATTTGTCAGTTTCATTCACAATCTATAAATTTGTTCATATATTTTTGTATTTTGTCACCATCACCTGCTGTGGTAAATTCATCTCATAACTTGTGTGAGCGGCACGGTGGCACAGTGGTTAGCACTGCTGCCTCACAGCGCCTGAGACCCGGGTTCAATTCCCACCTCAGGAGACCCACTGTGTGGAGTTTGCATGTTCTCCCCGTGTCTGCGTGGGTTTCCTCCGGGTGCTCCGGTTTTCTCCCACAGTCCAAAGATGTGCAGGTCAGGTGAATTGGCCATGCTAAATTGTCCGTAGTGTTAGGTAAGGGGTAAATGTAGGGGTATGGGTGGGTTGCGCTTCGGCGGGTCAGTGTGGACTTGTTGGGCCGAAGGGCCTGTTTCCACACTGTAATGTAATGTAATCTAATCTAATCTAAAACTTGAATTTGATATTGGCCAACGCTTTTCAAACTGTAATTCCCATTGTCTCACTTGCATCTATAAATGTTCAAAGTCAAACTTATGCTTGCATTTCTGGTGGGCAGCATCAAATTACACTCCAGCTCTTCATGCTCATGACTATAGGAACAGCAAGTACTAGTTCACTGCCAAATTATATTAGTTGTACAGATATATTACACCTTCCATCCTTTCCAAGTGTTACGGCACGGGGTAAACACCTTTGCTGATTTAAACCCAACACAGAGAAGCTCACCTCACGCCGTAATCTGTTAAATTTCGAGACCTGTTGCAGAACTATCCCAGATTTCACTACTTAAAGTAAAAATTAATAATTTTCTTCTTTAAGTCCAACAAAGAACATTAGAACTACTACTTACAACTCCTTTCTTTTCAACCTATCTTTTACCTCCCACTCTACAATACTGGTCTGATAAAAAACCCCCGAATAAGATTTACAAAAAGTTAATCACGTTTCAAAACCAGTCAGCTTTGTCAATTCTCCTCTGTAGATTTTCCTCTGTAGATTTTCGTTTGGGTTTTCCTGGGCCATCTCTTCTTCGGTCTTCTGCTGCACAACTTTCCTTGTGGATGGGTACCTTTCAGCGAGCTATTTGGCTGGCAGTCTAGTTTGTTGGTGCTCTCGGCAATTCTTCCCCCTAACTGTTCAAAATGTCTGGTTTTATACCCCAAAACATTGGATGATTTCATTGGCTCGATGTCATCAAAATATTAAATTCAAATTCAATTGGACTTTGGTCACTGGGATATAATTTAAACGGTCTGGCCGAATTTGAATTTGTTTCTATATAACACAGAACCAGCAACTCAGCACTGGCTATTTGTGTAAACCAAATGTTATATTTTTAAATTGTTCAGCACACTCTGTGCTTTCAGTCCTTGCCAGCTTCCTCTCTCTCTTAAAGATACAGTACACACCTACACCTTCATAACATCTCCCTCCTAAAGAAAAAGTTCACCATTATAATGAAAAGATGGCGTCATTTTTTTCTCTATTCTTTAACCACATTACCATGGCATACACATGACTTCAATCTAAGTTCATATTAACGTCTTCCCACACATATATAACATTAAATAGATACCAATTTCATCTATACTTTATCAGTTAAATCTGTGATAATACGTCTGCGATTATATTCTTATGACCCACAACATGTACAATTTGTAAATTAAAAATCTGTAACATAAGACGCCAATGAAATGGTCTCATATTCCTGTCTTTAAAGCATTCCAAGAATGCAGGAGGATTGTGATCCATGTACACAACTGTCTCTGACACATTATTCGTGACATGCACATTAAAATGTTGTAAGGCCAGTACCAAACTCAATAATTCTTTTACAATCATGGAGTACTTCCTCTGGGGGATGTTGAGTTTATTTGAAAAGTAACCAACTGGCAGTTCAATCCCATCCTCATCTTCCTGTAGCAATACAGTTCCAACCCCTATGTCACTAGCATCGATGGCCACCTTGAAGTGTTTCAAAAAGGTTGGTGTAGCTAAAACTGGTGTGGTGGTTAATATTGCTTTCAAATGGTTGAATGCCTCCTGGCATTGTCCTTTCCATCGAAACTTTGAGTTCTTCTTCAGCAAATCAGTTAATTGTGCCACTACACCGCTGAAGTTTGGAACAAACTTCTGATAGCATCTGCTTAGTCCCAAGAATCGAAGCACCTCTTTCTTCGAAGTTGGTCCTGGCCTTCATCCTTCTGTTCTGTGGGGTCAACCTTCCATGATCAATGTAACATCCCAAGAACGTCATCTGTACTTTCACAAATTCAGTTTTGTTTAACTTTTTACCTGTTTTGCTTCTTCTAGTCATTCAAAGAGCTCTGCCAACTGTACCATGTGATCTATCCAAGATTTGATAAAGATCACTGCATCATCCAAATAGACTGCCCTGTTTGCTAATCCAGCCACAATTCTGTTCATGAGTCTTTGGAGTATGGTGGGTGTGTTTTTCATTCCAAAGGGCATCACTTTGAATTGATATAGCCCATTTGGGGTTACAAACACAGAAATTTCTTTCATCGTCTCTGATAAAGGTACCTGCCAATAACCACATATTAAGTGGTGTAACTGGCTTGTCCAACTTTCTCGATACAGTCCTCCAATCTTGGTATTGGATATGAGTTCAATTTTGAAAGGGCGTTGACTTTCCGATAATCCACACAAAATCGTTGAGACAGATAACTTACTAACCTATCCCACTCTTCAAGGACGTTTTCATTTTTTAACATATTTTGAGGCACATCAAAATCCACAACACCTGGATTTGATTCCTCACTCTGGGGGCAGTAACAAGCACCTGTTTCTCCAGTTCTTGCTTTCTCTCTAGGGTAATACAGTTTCAACATGTTCACATAACATACCCGATATTATTTTTTCCTATCTAGCATCTTTACTAGGTAGTTCACCTGACTTAACTTTTTCTCAATCTGATAGGGACCACTAAACCTGACTTTGAAGGGATCTCCTATCACTGGTAACAGTACTAACGCATCATCCCCTCTGGAAAATGTCGAGTCTCAGAGTTTTTATCTGTCATCTGCTTCATTCTATGCTGTGCCCTCTTTATGTGCTGTTTAGCTAACTCAACTACATGATTTAATCTCTCCCTCACCTCCAATACATAATCTAAGTGTGAGGTCTCTGACTTTGGTCCCGTCAATTTCTCTTTATTAATTTCAAAGGGCCTCTCACTTCACGTCCAAATATTAACTCGAGGGAGTAAACTGAGTAGATTCACTTGGGGCATCTCTAATGGCAAACAATACAAATGGGATGTCTTTATCTCAATCATTCGGGTAATCCTGACAGTATGCTCTCAACATGGCCTTCAAGGTCTGATGCCACCTTTCTAAAGCTCCCTGGGAGTCAGGATGATACACACTTGATTTACAGTGCTGCATTCCTAAATTATCCATGACTTTCTGAAACAGCCTAACAATAAAATTAGACCCTTTGTCTGACTGAATCTCTCTGGGTAGCCCATTCCGCGTGAAGAAAGCAATTAACTCTGAAATGTAATTGCCTCTGGAAATCTGGAAGACACATCCATTATGGATAACAAGTACTGTTCCCAATTTTAGTTCTCGGAAGGAGACCTACACAATCAATTATAACCCGTGTGAGAGGTTCTTCGAAAGCAGGAATTGGCAACAAAGGTCCTGGTTTTATATTGCCTGTGTCTTACCTACCATTTGGCACATATGATACATATGGCAAAAGTTAACCATATCCATGTGCATTCCAGGCCAATAAAAGTGTTTTTGTACCTTAGCCAGAGTCTTTCGTACCCCTAGGTGACCTAGTTCATGTGTTACCCGTAACACTTCCTGTCTGTATGCTACTGGCCACATAATCTGGTGCACTTCAGCCTATTTCCCCTTCTGCACTAACCTGCTGTGGTCTCCATTTTCATCTTAGGATTCTTTCTTTCATATAACAACCCTCAGGAATATTCTCTGCCTCCTTTTCAGAGTACGCATTCCCATATATATCTTTTATATATATCTTTTATTGTCTTGTCATTCTGTTACAAGTCCTTTACTATGTTCACTAATGCCACTGGCTTCCCTTCTTTTTCATCTTTTCTCACAGTGCCTTTCTTTAATAATCAGCACTGTGACTTTACGTGTCCACTTCACCACAGTGGAAACACCTGAGGCCTTTTACTTCCTTTCCACCCTCTTGGGCTTTTTTTTAAACCTGTAGTAGACACTTACCAGTGTTCTCCACCCTTTGTTTCATAGCGTCGGATCCCCTCTTCTCCCAACTTCTGTTCCCCACAGGATGAAATTCTGGCTGGAAGCTTGTCTTATGCACAAACATGTATTCATATACTAATTCTGCTGCTCTTCTCACTTTCTGAATTTTCTGTTCCTCCACGTGAATTCTTACCATTATTGGAAGTGAGTTTTTAAACTCCTCCAGCAGAATAATCTGTCTTTGAGCCTGAAAGGTCTTATCTACCTTTAAGGCTTACACTCAACAACCAAAATGACTATGTTTAATTCTTTTGAAGTCAACGTAAGTGTGACCTGGTTCCTTCTTTATGTTTCTGAACTGCTGTCTATATGCTTCTGGTACCAATTCATAAGCACTTAAAATAGCCTGTTTGACCTCTTCATAATCTCTTGACCCCTCATCTGACAGCGTGGCAAATACCTCATTAGCTCTGCCTACCAGTTTAGTCTGAACCAGCATTACCCATAAATCCTCAGACCACCCCATCTGCCCAGCCAATTTTTCAAATGAAATAAAGAAGGCTTTACATCTTTCTCATCAAAATGTGGCAGAGTTTTGACATATTTGTACATATCATTACCTTCTCTTTTAATCTCCATCCTGTTAACTTGACTTTACTGACTTTTCCAGTTCAAATTCTCTTTATTTCTTTTTCCTCTCACTCTTACTTCTCTCTGTCTTTCTCTTTCTCTCTCTCCCTTTCTTTTCTCTCTCTTTGTTTATTCTCTAATTCCATGTTTTCGGTTGTAATTTAAGGTTTTCTATCTCTACTGCATTTGTCTGTTTCTCTGACACACCTAAGTATTTGAATAATTCCATTACAATTTCAGCTTTACTTTAGTTCTTGGTTAAACCCAATTCTAATCTCTTTGCTAAGAGTATGGTCTTTTCTTTCTAAACTTTCTTAACAAATTTGATAATTATTTTCAAACCCCAGAACCTCTTTAGCCATTTAAGCGCCATTTCTCTCACTTTTAACTTAACCAACCACAAGTGGGTTTCCTCTGGGTGCTCCGGTTTCCTCCCACAGTCCAAAAATGTGCAGGTTAGGTGAATTGGCCATGCTAAATTGCCCGTAGTGTTAGATGAAGGGATAAATGTAGGAGAATGGGTCTGGGTGGGTTGCGCTTCGGCGGGTTGGTGTGGACTTGTTGGGCCGAAGAGCTGTTTCCACACTATAAGTAATCTAATCTAATCTAAAAAAAAGTAACCACAATTAAACAAATTGTCTCACCTACGTTTTATTTAAAGATCTAGGATACTAATCGGCAAGTATTTAAATCTACTGGGCTCTTATTATATCCGAAATCAATTCAAATCTGTCCAAATCTCAGACTGGACCTGTCTAAACCTATGCCGGAGATGTGTTGCTGGAAAAGCGCAGCAGGTCAGGCAGCATCCAGGGAACAGGAGAATCGACATTTCGGGCATAAGCCCTTCTTCAGGAATGAGGAAAGTTTGTCCAGCAGGCTAAGATAAAAGGTAGGGAGGAGGGACTTGGGGGAGGGGCGTCGGAACCTATCGCATTTCCGACGCCCCTCCCCCAAGTCCCTCCTCCCTACCTTTTATCTTAGCCTGCTGGACAAACTTTCCTCATTCCTGAAGAAGGGCTTATGCCCGAAACGTCGATTCTCCTGTTCCCTGGATGCTGCGCGCTTTTCCAGCAACACATCTCCGGCTCTGATCTCCAGCATCTGCAGACCTCACTTTCTCCTGTCTAAACCTATCCAAATCACGAATCCGAGACCCAAACAGTTCAAATCCTGGCGATGAGCCCCCAAACTCTTATGACATGGGGTAAACCCCTCTGCTAATTTAAACCCGACACACCGAGAAGTTCACCTCACATCATAACCTGTTAAATTTCAAGAGGCAAAGAACTATCCCAGATTTCACTATTTAAAATAAAAATTAACAATTTTCTTCTTTAAGTCCAAGAGAGAACATTAGAACTACTATTTACAACTCATTTCTCTTAAAGCTATCTTTTACCTCCCACTCTACAATACTGGTCTGATTAAAAAACCCCAATTAAGATTTACAAAAAATTAATTACGCTTCAAAATCAGTCAGCTTTGTCAATTCTCCTTTGTAGATTTTCCTCTGGGTTTTTCTGGCTCATCTCTTCTTCAGTCTTCTGCTGCACAACTTACTTGTGGACAGGTACCTTTCAGCGAGCTATTTGGTTGGCAGTCTATTTTGTTGGTGCTCTCGGCAGATCTCCCCCTAACTGTTCAAAATGTCTGGTTTTATACCTCAAAACATTGGATCATTTCATTGGTTTGATATCAACAAAACATTAAGTTCAAATTCAATTGGACTTTGGTCACTGGGGCATAATTTAAACTGACTGGCTGAATTTGAATTTGTTTCTACACAACTCAGCACTGGCTATTAGTGTCAACTAAATGTTAAATTTTTAAATTGTTCAGCACACTCTGTGCTTTCAGTCCTTGCCAGCTTCCTTTCTCTCTTAAACGTACAGTACACACCTACACCTTCATAATAAAGTCATGCTGATTTTCTTCTGCTCCTCCTAACCATCACTTTCCCTAATTCATTAGATGTATTCCTTTCCCACCATCAGCCAATGCTTGTACTGTCCTTTCTCCTCCTTTACTTAAAACTGACATGTTATTCTCTGCTTTCCTCTGAAGTGCTACTCCTGGCTTCACTCTTCTCTGCTACAAAGTGTGACTCCTGTCTTCATTCTGTTTGTTTCACTGCCTTTTGTCTTAAAGCTAAGGAGATTCAGCAGTAGTCGTTTACCAGCTGTATTATGGACCAGGTCAAACCCCCTCAAAATATTTTAATAAACTAGCCTAGACCCTAACTTTTTCTTATTTCAAAGGCAAATATGTAGTGGATATCCCAGGTGTGATGCAATTGGTTAAATCACTCAGCTTTAAGTGAAACAAAATTTATTTAAACACTACAGTTGAAACATAAACAAAAGAAATGGAATTTAGAATAACTCAACTGTTGAAAAATTTAACTGACCCGACACAGCAACTTAACTAAAAAGCTGTTCCAATTTGCGTAACATCCCATAAACACACCCCTTGGTAAAAAATAAATTCAAACACAGGTTGTCACAGGCAGGAGAGACTTCAGAGAGAAATGTCAGCCAGGAATCATCTGTTGAAGGTTGGAACCTTTCTCTGCACTGAAGCAGCTTCTCCACTACAGCTAAACCAGCAACTTCTCACTGTTACAACTAAACAAAACTAGAAAAAAAACCTCAACTGGGAGAACTGGCCACTGCCCTACCATTGTTAAACTAGGGTCTTTCCAAACATTTCAATACATCTGCCTTTAGGACCTCTCTTAAAAAAACCCCAAGGACAAAATAACGTTGTTAAAGTGACTGCATTGTCACACCTACAAACACTATTGCAATAAGTGGTCAATTTCTATTACCTTGCAAAAATATTAACCAACAGCATGGAGCTACATTCAATCTCTTTCAGTAGTGGGGATAACACAACAGCTAAGTGTCTGAGATCTGTACTTTGGGGAGAGAATATGGGAAGAAAGAAGCCAGGAAGCAGCACTTTGGAAAGTAGTATCTGATGTTATTTTTATCTGAGTAAGGATATGTACACAGTGCCTTACTTGTGCTGTCATTCAGTGTCAAATATGGGAAATTGATTTGTATGATAATGCTGGATTGCTCATGGACAATTGACCATGGTGTCCTATATTCTTCTGCTCCTACAATCACAGAAGAGGAACATATATTTTTCTTCTGACAGCACATGCACATTATTTGATGTTTTTCCCCATCCGTCGCTAAGTCAAATTAGCACAATATATGAGGAAAAGAATAGCCTGGTCCTAGTGAAGGTCTCCAGCATCACACTTTTTGATTTACTTCCTCAATGTTGTCTTACCTAATAATAACTAGGGTGGCCTTTTTTAAAAAAGGATGAAGGCATTAAATTGCTGCAATCCTTGCCAGTGCAGCTGTGCTCCCCATCAATGTACACTACCCGTGCTGTAAAGCAGCAGTCCTAACATTTTGATATTTCTGATATCCTGTGCCCCTTCCTGTTTACTCTAAATGAATGATTTTTTGCAGCTAGGTTGCTTTGCAGAATTGCCTGTGTCAAACCTTTCTGACCATTCTGTTTCACAATATGTTCCTTACATTTGTGCATTTCTCCTTCCTCAATTATCTACAATGACAAGGCACAATTCTTGCTTATCAGGGGAAGTAGTTTTCACATTTTGAGTTAGTCTTGAAAAGTACCATAAACACTCACAAAAACATACTTTAGATGCGGTAAATCTAAAAATAAAAATAGAATATTTGGAAATACTCAAGCAGATCAGATAACATCTGTGGAGAGAGAGAGAAAGACGGAGTTAACTTTTTAAATTGATGACTTTTCATCAATTGAAAGTTCTGTGAAGGACTTAAGGTAACCTCATCAATAATGAGCTACAATGGAATTATTTTTCTCTATGTTATTCCATTATACCTAAACTGCCTGTCAGAAATTCTGAATTCTTTTATCTATTAAGATGAAAACTTACTCTAATATTTAAATTTCAAGGCATTTTGTATGATTTCACAAGCTTGTTGAAACCTGTTTTGGGCCAGACCAGAATCCCTCAAAATATTTTAAGAAGGTAGTCTAGACCCTAATATTTTCCTTTTTGAAAGGGTGTGATATGATGTGATGCAACTGGTCAAACCACTCGGCTTTAAGCAAAACAGAGTTTATTTAAGCACTACAGTTGAACCAAGAACAAAAGAAAGTGGAACTCAGAATAACTTAACTATTGGAAAACATAACCGCCCCAATACAGTAACTATTACTAATTAACTGTTCCAAAACAGTAACATCTCATAAACATCCCCTTGGCAAAAAGGTAAATTCAAACCGATTCTTGCGGACAGAACGGAAAGATTTCAGAGAAAGTCAGAGGAATCCTTTATTGAAGCTGGCAACTCTTCTGGACTCCAACATTTTGTGACTGCTACAGCAAAAAGCAAACTAGAAAAACTAGAACTGGGAAAACTGTCCACTCCCCTTCCATTGTGGAACGGTTACTTCCTGGACTCTTCAGTGTCTCTGCCTGACCTCTCTTCAAAAAAAGCTAAAGATAAAATTACCTTTTTAAAGTGACAGCATCATCATAAACCTAATAAAAATGTTAGAATCACATTCTTAATGTGTAAGTCTTATCATGATTTAACAAATGTTAATGAAATATAAAAGTAAGAGTGAATGTCAGTTCTGGTAATCTTGGATCAATATAATATATTCTGCTTGCTAAAATGGTGCAAGCAATTGTTTCAGCAAAGGAAAATGTTGGGGATTCAGTGCATCATAAAGGTCGGCATCATAAAGGTCAGGAAGTTTAAAATTTGGTGAATGACATGTCAAGCATCACCCCTATCTTATTTTCAAATACCAAACAGCTTTTATTGGTTTTCACACTTTGTTTCTTTGGGGCAGACAATGGTGTAGCAGTGATGTCACTGGACTCATAATCCAGAATGCCAGGCCAATCCTCTGGGGACCATGATACACAGTAAAATTTTAATTGAATAAAAAGCCAGCATAATGGGAAGCATGTGACCACTTTAGATTTTTGTAAAAACCCATCTGATTTTCTAATGTCATCTAGGGAGTGAAATTTGCTGGCCTTATCTACTTTGGTTGACATGTGACTCCAGGCCCATAGCAATAGTTGAACCTTAACAACGTTCTGGCCAATTAGGGATGGGCAATAAATGCTGACCCATCCAGGATGCCCCACATCCCTTGATTAAATTAAAAAGTCTTATAGTCTCACTATATCTGACTATGCCAGTAATATGATAGATCACTACAATATTGCTCTTTTTAGTTATTCAACAAAAGAAAAGCCACAAAGTGACTTCAGCATCACTTTAAACAAGTTTTAGGTATTAGAGGGAGGGTGAGTAAATTTACATTGAAATTACTTTGGACATTTATAGCATCATCTACTCCACTTCTTGTAGCACAGTATCATTTAATGAGAATCCACTTTAAACTGACATGATTAACTCATACAGTATGGATTTGTTGGTTTAAACTTCTATTAATGTTCTGGTTATAGTAATATTTACAGTTAAATAGTAGAAGTAAATTCTCAAATGGTGAATTATTTCTGGGGTAATCTGGCTAGTGGTCCCTGTGCTCTCAGCAAGATGTTGTGAAACTTGAAAGGGTTCAGGAAAGATTTACAAGGATGCTGCCGGAATAGATAGTTTGAACTGTAGAGAAGGGTGAATAGGCTGGGACTATTTTCTCTGGAATGTGGGAAGCTGAGGGGCAACATCATTGAGGTTTATAAAATCATGTGGGGCATAGATGGGGTGATTGGCCAAAGTAGCAGCAAATTACTGCAAATGCTGGAATATGTACTAAAAATAAAAACAAAAAATGCTGGAGATCCCTACGGGTCAGGCAGCATCCATGGAGAGACAGCAAGCAAGAGGGATTTGGAATGCTTACAGCGTTTGAAAGGCATCTGGATGGGTACATGAATAGGAAGGGTTTAGAGGGATTTGGACCAAATGCTGGCGAATGGGACTAGATTAATTTAGGATATTGGGTAGGCATGGACGGGTTGGTAAAAACAATGACTGCAGATGCTGGAAACCAGATTCTGGATTAGTGGTGCTGGAAGAGCACAGCAATTCAGGCAGCATCCGAGGAGCAGTAAAATCCTCGGATGCTGCCTGAACTGATGGACGAGTTGGATCAAACAGTCTGCTTCCATTCTGTACATCTCCACGGCCGGAAAATATGGAGAACATTAAATACAACTGGATGCTAATTTGTAAACAGTGTTGGACAGGCAAAGACCCCATTGCGCCGTTGCGTTACGGTATTCCTGTTACACCTATAGTATTGGACACTGGAAGTGATCGATGACGTTACAGTCTTTTCGAGTTTCTCCAAGCCCCAAATGAAAATACAACTGAAGGAATAGAAAATGCTGGGCACAGCCCTTTCTCGTGCGGCGTACGCGGAAGCGATGCGGCTGGTCGTGCTGAGCCACTGAGTGTGCACTCGTCCTGGTGCTGACGCTCCAGCTCACCATTTGCATGGCTTTAGTTGTCAGTTGGCAAATGTAAGCTACACGTCACGGGGCCGGGCTCTCTCCTCAGGAAATACCTTTGAACAGAGACTTCAAAACTCCCAAATGATGTGAACTGTTCAATTTTGGGAGCCGGACCGTGCGGCTGGTCTCATGGCTGCGAGGGGTTAGAGCTAACATTATATTTTAGCAACAACACTTTTCCGACTTCAGCTACAGTGCTAGCTAAGTCTGGAAATTCTAATTATAACAACCAGCGGCGCTTGCCTTTTCAGAAACTGTTTATAGGGTACATTCGAAATCAGATCTTTTTTTAAAGAAAACTATAATTAAGAGAAAGAATCAGAATCCCGTTAAGAACCCTTCTAAACGTAACAAAAATTACCTTGAAATATGGAGAAGACTGAAAGCACGTCTAAGAAGAGCTGCTGCGGTAAGTGCTTTGACTATACAGCATTTGGAAAGCTTTACATTTAAACTTTTAATGCAGCATTTTGGAAATTATTTGAGAATATTTAATATTCAACCTACGGTATTAAATGTTTTAATGGAGTACCTGACATGCTCTTTGAATTGACTTCATTGAAATGTGTATTTTTCTTGTCCTTTAAACGATAGTCTCATTTGTTGGATACTTCAAGACGACTGGCTTTCTTATTTACCTTTGCCATGGACTGTCAACATGGGTAAGTTCAGCTGCAAAACTTCGACTGTTGCTTTCTTCGGTTCTGTTTTGCTTTCACTGTGTAGCAACTAGCTGGGTAAGGAATCCTCTAGTGGTGGTTATGTTGAAACATCAAAATTAGCTTGGTGTAAGAATTTTCTCTGGTCAGCACTTACAGTGAACTGCCAATCGTTCATGTAGAAGAGGTAAACAGTGAGAATCTTCTCAAATACAGTTACATTTGCAGGCACAGATGTGGACTAGAGGACATCATAGTGACACTTTACAGTGGTATTGGTATTGATTTGAAATACTGTAACACACATTTCAATGTTTGGGAAAGTTACCTTCGTGCACAGATGGTCTGACCTAATTGAATGTTTCAAAAAAATATATAAAAGTCCCCCATTCAAAAGGGACTATATGATATAAGCTTGTCATCAAAATAGGAGAGAGCAACTATGTGATTCTGGACAACGGTCCCAAGACCAGCATAAGTCAAATGGAAAGGATGTTCTTTGGTTCATTAAATCTGACACTCTTTTACAAGTCTATGAAATCCCTTTGATGAAATTAGAAGGGGGAAAAAATACAGATGCAGCAAATTTGAGTCTGTGGAGCCACAGCCTGAGGTGGCATTTGAACTGAAAAGCTGAAGACTGATCAAGAACGTGTGCCTAAGAGGAGAGTGGAGAAAACTCACCTCACGTGGAGATGAAAATCTCAGTCTTTTAGAGAAGGGGGTGTTGTGGCTCTAACTGAGTATACTGATACAGAATTCAATCCTATTTCCAACAACCTTCGCTACAAACAAGAACTTCAATCACTGCTTAATTGTAGACACTTTAGAAAGGCAAAATCAAAACTGTTTTACTTTATATTACAATCTCAGTACTTACTGATCTGAGGAGCGAAGGAGCATGAAATGACGTGAATATTAATGTGGACAATTCTCGTCTTTAAATCAATAGGCTGTATCTTCAACATATAGCCAAGGTCTTGAGTAAATATTCCAGCTGACACTTAAGGGCAGTATTGAGGAGCACTACAGTATCAGATTTGTTGTCTTTTGATGTAAAATTAAATCAAGGCCGACCTCATATTCAGGTGAACAGAAAAAATCTCCGAGCACTAATTAAAGAAGTTCAGGGCTCTTGGCCAACATTCTCTCCTCAATCCACAACTTGAAAACAAGCAATTTGTGGAGTATTACAGTGCAAAGAATATTGTTATGGGAACAGCCATGTCAGAGATTCTTTCAGTGGATTATTTTTCAATTCTGCTTCAAAATGTTTTAACTTTATCTGCTATTGTAATCTTTTTTGGATTCCCTTTCTCTTATTTTGGATAATTTAGAGTTGTATTTCATTCTAGTTTAATTATGAAAGCTTCCTTCATATTTTGCTTGTGCTTCCCTTTATTGATGCTCTGTTCCATTTCTGTTTCTGTCTAACACTGTTTCACAATTCCTAGTTTACTTCAATTCTTACCGCTTTGTCCATTTTGTATGGCTTTTTAATTACATAGCTGGGAGTGATTAGTTTCCTTTTGTACAATGGCACATTATACAGAAAGCAACGTTCCAAACTTTTAAGTCTCTTGATACATTTTGTGCTTCACAGTCTTTATCCCCCAAAAGACAACCTAGTGGAGTTTACATAAATGTATTTTATCTGTACAGGACTCTGCACAGTTTGTGTTACAACTGGGTGCTCAATCAAAGTTTCGCAATTGCAAATACCGGGTATTTGTATTTTTTTTGTGGTGTAAAAGACTCATTCAAGAGATAAACCAGACCATTTGAAGGATAAAAGACATAACATTGTCTGTTTTAGTGGATCTTGTAGCCTTGCTGACATGATGGGTCGCTTTCCAATGTTTCATTGTTCAGTATCATTTCTAATTCAGTGCAGCAGAATATCCACCATTTTAGATGCACACTTGCCATGCCACAGCTTACAAAGTTATCAGCCAAGCTGTGGAAAGGAGCTTAGAATAATTAGATGGTTGTTTTTATCCTGCGCAGACCCGATGGCCTGAAGGGCCTTTTTCTGTGCTGATAACATCTATGACTCTATGATTCCAATCCATATTGCCTGTTACCAGTGAGGGATAATTTCCAGAAATAGACCTGACTAATTTATACCACTAGAAGCAACAAAGCAAGACTTTGCTATCAGCTGGTGTAAGTTCCTGTGCATTTGAAACAACACCCTAATGTATGAGCATATCGAAATAATGGTCCAGATTTTACAAAATTCAAATAATCATTTCTGACATGTAGGTGGAAGTTGTGCACAGGGACCCTGCGGCATTCCCAGCATAGCTGACTCCGAAGGAATTGCCCAGTAAATTGAAGATTCCGCTCAGCAGTTCCGCAACATATGGAAAGTTGTTCCAAAAGTATCCATTTATATCTGAGAATTCGAGAGCTCTGCTGCAATTATATAAATAGCTACTGAAGAATAAAAATGCATTTAAAAACCTGGTCAAACTGTTGAGTAACTACTCATGTGAGCCCATAACTTGCCACACCCATTCTCAATGACATTTCCCCCAGATCCCTTACATCCCCCCACTCCTAACCTGACTGTCCCCTCCTTCTAAGGATCTGATCCCTACCTCCTCACCACTGGAAACAACAGCAGCCCCACTTTTCCCTTCGGGATCTGACACCTCCGCTTCCCTCATTGCCCTTCGTCCTAGGAGCTAACCTGGCCCTCAGGACCCTATTCCACTCTGTCTCCAGATCAGGCACTAACTCTCTTCTTCCAGACCTTGCAGCAACTCTCTCCTGCTGTTGGACTACCATTACCTCTTTCTGGACTTATCATCACACCTCTGCATCCCCCAAGGTTTAACAACACTCTCCTTCTCTGCTGCTAGACCCGACCACCCCTCCTCACCACCTCATCTTGACATATCCCCTGTTCCTGCTGGAAGATCTCACATGACATCTGTAATCGCCTTCCTCAGAACATGACACCCAACTCACTGCTCTCCCTGGAACTTGACACAAACCTCTACTCTGCCTGGCATGCCTGCTTACTTGCCTGCGACTTCCTACTCACCTAGCACCCTCCCCTCCCAGTGCCCTAACCTCACTTTCTCGTACTTACTCTTTCACAGTAGCTGTCAACATGGCTGTCAGTGATGCAGGACCTTTAAATGACAGAATACAGCAAGTGCCTGCAGTGAAAAGGGGGCCATGGTTTGCCATCCTCCCAACCTTTGAACTTGTCAAAATGAAAGTATGGCTCCACATTTCTGAAGGAGCCCTAATCAGAATTTCCTGTCAGAAAAGCAGAGCTCTTTCATTGCTTAAAAAGCATGGAGCAGAGCAGCAACCTGTGTGTTATTGCCACTTCTTGGAAAATCTGGCCCAACACGTTTTGTCTGTGATTGATATCTATAATTACCATATTATGACCTGTGTCTAAGTCCAAATGTTACATAAATAACTTATTTAAAGAAACACACTTTATTGACACAGCTTATCAGGAGGTGACACCCTCTAGGAACTACATTTCTATTTGAAAATAGAACATACTAGGTATTCAAATGATAACCTACCCATGGTATACTGAGGTTGGTAACTTTAACCTGATATCCATTTCATTTTTTAAAGAAAGTATTAGAATGAAAATATATGAGAAGCAGTTCCACTGCATTTTGTTTAAAACTTCCTGAAATAGTTTGGTTGACAATTCACTGTTGTTCAGAACACTGAAAAAACATTTAAACAGCCCTACATTGCATTAATTCAGAAATGATCGCTGCTTTTAATTCCCCCATATATTTAGCTCAGTGTTTGGGGAAGAAAAAAGTTTTTCATTTGTGTATTGCATCTTCCACTTTCTGAAGATTTTATAAGATGTTTCACAGTCAATTAGTTGCTTTCAAATGTCATCATTATTGTTTTGTCAGCAAACATGGCAGAGAAGTTGTACATAGCACGGTTCTACAAATGTCACTCAGATTAAAGGCAATATTGGCTGAGGAATGAATTCAGAAATCTTGAGATATTTTGCATTCACTTAAACAATCAAATGGATTCTTGGTTTAAGTTAAATTAATTAAATAAATGTAACACGTTTCTAATCATGTTTTTCTTATTACATCTTGCTCTATATTTTGCTGTAAATCCTGACTAGGTCTCGAACTCCCAGCTTTATGCCTCAAAGCTAACTTGGCTCCTACTATAGGTGGAATATTATGAGCATTTCTGGGCCTTACACCTTAGAAAAGATATATAGGCCTTGAAAGGACCACAATGTCGATCTTCTGGAATTCCAAGTGTTAAACTACGAGAAGAAATAATGCAAATTAGAGATATATTCTCTTGAATTTAGAAGGTAAAGGGTGACTTGATCAATGTTTTCAAGGTATTATGGGGAACTGATAAGATAAATAGAGGAAACTTTTGTTTTGGTTGCGGAGTCTAGATCTAGGGGGCATAACCTAAAATTGGAGCCAACCTCTTTAGGAGTTTAATTAATAAACACTTCTACAACTAGAGCAGAATTTAGTTTGGAAGTCTCTTCAACAAATGGCAATTACGATAGGCTAACTGTTAATTTTAAATCTAAGATTAATGTTAATCAGTTATATTAAGGGATATAAGGAAAGAGGGATATGTAGAGTTAGGTCACAGATGAACCATGGTCTCATTGAATGGTGGATCAGATATCAACAGGCTAAATGGCTCACTTCTGTTCCTGTGTGTCTATTGTGCTGAGCTGGCACTTAGCAGATAGATTATATAATACAATTGTGGGAGAATGTGCTGCTGATTTGCATCAGGATAATATAATGGCTACCATATGATCTAATAGAATTGAGGATCAGACCTTTATGTTTGCTTTGTATGATTCTCTTTCCCATAAGTATCTGGACAACCACATCCTGCAACAAGCCTTATGTTTGTGGCACAATAGCATCACAATTCTCCATTTATTCGATTTCATTGTGTAATGTCTCATGAAAAGCAGTCTCAGCAGCCAGGGAAAACTTTTGCATGCAAGATGTCAAGCATGGACCATTACAGCACTGTGTAAATCTGGCAAGGATGTTCCCTGAGGTCAGAAAGATGCGTGCAGAGGTCATGTAGATTGTCTTCAAGGCCAAGATGATTGACCTAAAAGCATTTACCTAAAGTATAAGTTTTTTAGGAACAGAAACTTAGAAACAGAAAATTTGCATCACAGAAGAAAGCAATTAGGCCCATCAAGGCTGTGCCAACTAAAAAAACCTCTCTCACTTCTCTCTACTTGCAGCTCTTGGTCAGTACACTTTAGGTTATTGCGCCTCAAATATATATCCAAATATTCTTTAAATGTAATGAGGGTTTCTTCCTGTATTATCTTTTCAGATAATTGGATCAAGATGCAAACCATCTCCTCGGAGATAACAATTCTCCCTAACTCACCTTTAATCCTTCTGCCAATTACTTCTATGCCCACTGGTTATTGATTTCTCTGCGAAGGGAAACAGATTCTACCTTTTCACTGTATCTAGAACCCACATTATTTTATAACCCTCAATCAGTCCTCACTTCAAACTCCACTGTTTTGCCATTTGGAAGCTATTGTAATTAATTATACTACAGAGCTTTTTCCATTATAGGCTATCATTTGAACTCTTACCAAAGACTTTTCTCATTGAGTGTTAGAGATTGTTTGAAACTTCCTGAAATAGCTTGGTTGTCAATTCAGTGTTGTTCAGAACACTGCAAAACACTGAAACAGCCCTACATTGCACTAACTCAGAAACAATTGCTGCATTTAATTCCCTCATACTTCTAGCTCAGTACTGGGGGAAGAAGAAAGATTTTTCATTTATATCTTGCATCTTTCATGTTCTGAAGATTTTATAAGATGCTTCACAGTCATTTGCTTTCAAAGGTCATTGTTATTGTTTTGTCAGCAAGCATGGCAGAGAATTTGTAACGTAGCATGGTTCTGCAAATGTCACTGAGATTAAAGACAATGTTGGTGGAGGAATGAGTTCTGTAATCTTGAGATATTTTGCATTCACTTAAATAATCAGATGGATTCTTGTTTAAGCTATTAATAACACACTTCTAACCATGCAATGACTATTACATATTGCTTATGCTTTGCTGTAAATCCTGACTGGGCCTCGAACTCACAGCCTTATGTCTTAAAGCTGACAAACCTGATGAATTATGTCTTTTTCAATAAAAATGACTTTGCTGTTTCTCCAATTCTCCCAAAACTAAAATGAAAATGGAACATTTATAGAAAACATTTACACTGTTTCATCCTTTATGAGATCTTAATTTCAATCTAATCCGAGTTCAAGAAGGGAAAATTGCATCCATTCTACTTGTCAACTATCTGTCTTGGTGTCTTCCGTATAATGTTATTAACAGACATAGCTTATTATGCTTTCTCAATACGTATCTTGACCGTAGGCCATTTTCAAATTGGTTACTCAGTGAACACACTATGCTAATCTATACTTCAGCAAATTTAAATGTTAAAAAATAATTTTAATTAAAAAGAGACTTTTATCTGGGTTATACTGGAGTACATATTTGTTGAATGTATTGTTTGGCTTGTGCTAAACAGAATTGTGTTTTGTTGCAGGGAGATAGGATGTGGCACTTTGCTGTGTCATTGTTTTTGGTGGAACTTTATGGCAACAATCTGCTTCTGACTGCTGTCTATGGACTGGTTGTGGCAGGATCTGTATTATTGCTGGGAGCCATCATTGGTGACTGGGTGGACAGAACTCCCAGGCTTAAAGGTATGACCTAATGCATTGAACCTTTACTATTGTAGTGTATTCTTTTTGACAATTTAGCTTTTCAAAAAATCTAATTCTTTATGCATTGCATGATATGAGATTGAATAAAGTGTAGAATAATGTGGATAATTTTAAATAGCACTGCAGCATTCTGTTATGGGAGCACTGAAATTGGAATCGATTATTCAGTCCATTGATCCTGCTCTGTTATTTGATTATAACATGCCTGAGTGGTACCATAATCTAGTTAACCATCTTTGCTTATGGGAGAAAGTGAGGACTGCAGACGCTGGAGATCAGAGCTGAAAATGTGTTGCTGGCAAATCGCAGCAGGTCAGGCAGCATCCAAGGATCAGGAGAATCGATGTTTCGGGCATAAGCCCTTCTTCAGGAATGAGGAAAGTGTGCCAACCAGGCTAAGATAAAAGGTAGGGAAGAGGGACTTGGGGGAGGGACGTTGGAAATGTGATAG
>NC_057716.1:667032-670645 GCF_004010195.1 Chiloscyllium plagiosum | reverse complement strand
GAGGGAAGTGAGGGGGGAGGTGTGGGCGCAAATTTTGCATTTCTTGCGGTTGCAGGGGAAGGTGCCGGGAGTGGAGGTTGGGTTGGTGGGGGGTGTGGACCTGACGAGGGAGTCACGGAGGAAGTGGTCTTTTCGGAACACTGATAGGGGAGGGAAGGGAAATATATCCCTGGTGGTAGGGTCCGTTTGGAGGTGGCGGAAATGGCGGCGGATGATACGATGTATATGAAGGTTGGTGGGGTGGTAGGTTAGGACCACTGGGGTTCTGACTCCTCCATCGCCAGACCATAGCAACACGACCTTCCACCGATCGCATTTCCAACGCCCCTCCCCCAAGTCCCTCCTCCCTACCTTTTATCTTAGCCTGTTTGGCACACTTTCCTCATTCCTGAAGAAGGGCTCATGCCCGAAACGTCGATTCTCCTGCATCTTTGCTTATGGCCTTGTGACTTCACCTAACTAGAATCTAACAATTTAAGTCTTGAAAACTTAAATGGAATAGTGGAATGCATTCTAGATTTTTAATATAAAAAGTAACTTCCTAAGTTTATTTCTAAAAGACTTAAATCAAAGGCTATACCTTTTGTTTTAGATTAGTTAGCCAAATAATTTGTAATTTCTTCAATGAATCTTTTATAATTTAAAAATTACAATTATATTTTTATCATTACCATTTTAAAGACTTTGATTATGAAATGTGTCCTCATAATCCAATTGTTTAAACCCTGAGATCATTATGGTGAGCTATTCCTGAGATTTGACTCCCAACTCAAAACACATTGTATAGATTAGATTTTACCAAGGTTCTGGATAACTGAAGCATTACTTTTTCAGTTTAGTTTTCAAAATACCTTGAGGTAAATACCAACATTCCATTTGTCGTTTTATGTACCTTTCGTAGAAGTGATTTCAATTTTTTGTTCCTCTCTACATTCTAAGTGTTTATTTCAGCCAAAAGGTGCAAACAGATGCTAAATGAGTTGCTGTATAAATAAGGTGAGCATGTTTGAAAGCTTGGATTAATACATAATTTTAGTGCTAACTGCAAATTACTGAAACATAAACTCAGCCGGGGAAACAATTTTCTCAGTATATGTGGACTCCATGTATCCACTGCCAAAGAAGATTTGGATTGCTCTGCTGACATATAACAATTGATGGATTGCTGAGAGATCAAGGGAGACGACATATGAGATCTTAGATCATGGAGGATGGATGAGATCTTGAGTGAAGTGACATCTTATACCTGAATGGGGGTAAGACACCACCTCACTCTCATAGCCCTACTCTATATCCTGCAACATCTGCTCCTGCCCTGCCTGGTCTGCTATTACTTCCCACACCAGGTGCAGATAAGGGGGACCTCTGACAAGACACCCATGATCAAGCACTCACCACTCCCCTGGTGACTCCTATGAGGTTGACTAGTTCAGTATGTTAGGACAAATGCTATTAATAAATGTTGGTAACCTTGATAGAGCCTAAAGGTGGCTGTTTGTAGTGCTGATTTCAATTCCTTTATTGAAATATGACTTGTGTAAAACATGGGCTAATGCTGCAGTTCAGCTCAGAATCCAGTGTTCGTCACATTGTATATGTTTAGCTCTTAACCTGCTGTTGAAAATCACTCCCTTATGTTTCCACCATTAAGGAAATATTCTGAATTCTCTTTCTCAGATCTCGAATAAAAGATCTCACACTTACAATGTAGTTTACTCCATAATTATCACAGCTCTCATATCCCAGGGGATACATTGTTAACAACTTTCACTGTATAATTCACTGGATTTGCAATGATTGTCTATTAAATGTACAAACATTTATATTGAATATTTAATTTCTAAATTTTTAAATTAATTACTAAAAACTAATGTTTTTTTTTGCACTGAGATTGCCTGTTAATAGTATGCTTGATAATGGCAGTTGGTTTCCTTTATTCTGATAAAACCTCGATAAAGTCTTCGTATTAATCTGGGAATCTCTGACTGGAAGATTGGAATCCACCAAAAAAATTAAAACAGTCGTATAAATATTTTACTCACAACAACTCGTAGCTTGTGTACAACATTAAAAGGAAATGTTGGAAAATATGGGGAGGAGCTATTGTTTTCATCCAGCACTAAAATGGGAAACTTGTATGTGGTAGAGGAAGCAGTAATGTTGGCACATACAAGGGATGTGTGACAAGAAGCTTCAGGAAGCTTAAACTAAACATGTCAATACATATCACCGCTCTTTGTTCCCTGGTGCCACAAAACTGCTGAGTGTCAGTCACTGGTGCACTCTTTCTTGTTGGTACTTTTAGGTCTTTAAGTTTCTATTTTGTTATTTTGCAATTTTATAAATTCACTTTCTTTAACTTCACTTCAAATTTTATTTTTTCTTCCTCACTTTTTTAGTCACTTTTTTGCTCTTTTCATCTTTGTGTTTCTATGATTCAATCTTTCTTTCTGTTTATCTCTCCAGTTTGGCATTTGTACCTATGGTTTAGTCATCATGGGAATTGATCTTTTTCTGTGCGTTATAGATCATTCTTGCACTGGATGTGCATTATTGTGCAGTAATTCTGTGTTTACAAACAGTCAGTGCATTTTTATTCTAATTGCCTAAACTCCTAAGAAGTTTAGTTATGTTAACAGACACAGCATTCTTGTTACTTTGGAATTTGCTAAACAATAGTTAAAAGAAGATATACAAATCTGCCTCTAATAATTGCCTTTCAGCCCACATTGCTTGATTTTTACTAGCTTTAAAGGTATCTTTAAGTAAAAAGTCACCATATCATTATGAATGAATTGTTGAATAATAAAGCAAAATGGGTGTATTTTAGAGAAGTATTCATATGAGAATGTAATAAAGTTATAAAATGAATAACAAAGTAACATTGGTAGTGAACGGTCAAAGGAAAAAAATTCCGTACAACCCTAAGATCAAAGTTAAAAATCACACAACACCAGGTTATTGTCCAACAGGTTTAATTGGAAGCACAAACTTTCAGAGCACTACTTCTTCATCAGGTAGTTGTGGAGGACATAATTGTAAAACACAGAATTTATAAGAAAAGTTTACAGTGTGATGTAACTGAAATTATACATTGAAAAATACATTGATTCCTTGTTAAGTCTCTCATCTGTTAGAATGACCATGTTAGTTTCACTTCTTTCATATGTAAATGACAAAACGTTTTTAAAAAGTTACATTCTCAGGTTAACTTTAACAATTGGTGTCAGCCCAGATAATGTGTTGAAGGGGTTAGCCCCCTGTGTTCTCTGTCTGTGCCATATATTTAGACTGATTCTAATCTAAAAAAATGAATTAACAGAATCTTACATGGATTCATGCAGTTATTGAGCAAAGTACAATATAACTCTGCAAGTACAAATTCACCCCATAAACGTATTTGTCAATGTGTGCATATGGGCGTGTGTGTGTGTATATGTGCAGCAGCGGGGATGGAGGGTTGGGGTGGTGGGGGTGTTGTGAGTGTCTGTGAGAGAAAGTGTGTATCTGTCTATAAAGGAATCTAAGTCTGTAAGAGGGTGCATGCCTGAGTGTGGGAGTGTGTGTGTCTGTAGGAGTCTGTGTGTGTGACTGTGTATAGGAGTATCTGTGT
>NC_057716.1:630459-666773 GCF_004010195.1 Chiloscyllium plagiosum | reverse complement strand
TGAACACATTGACAAATACGTTTGTGGGGTGAATTTGTACTTGCAGAGTTATATTGTATTTTGCTCAAAAACTGCATGAATCCATGTAAGATTCTGTTAATTCATTTTTTAGATTAGAATCAGTCTAAACATTATGGCACAGACAGCAGCATATACAGGTGGCTAACAGCATCAACACATTATCTGGGCTGACACCAATTGTCAAAGTTAACCTGAGAATGTAACTTTTTAAAAAAGTTTTGTCATTTACATATGAAAGAAGTGAAACTAACATGGTCATTCTAACAGACGAGAGACTTAACAAGGAATCAATGTGCTTTTCAATGTATAATTTCAGTTACATCACACTGTAAACTTTTGTTATAAATTCTGTGTCTTACAATTGTGTACTCCACAACCATTTGATGAAAGAGCAGCGTTCTGAAAGCTGGTGCTTCCAATTAAACCTGTTGGATCATAAACTGGTGTTGTGTGATTTTTAACTTTTTACACCAGTATCTCCAAATCACCCTAAGATCACCTTGATTTGGTGGCAGGGTACTTTGGCCAAAATATAAAGTGTAAGTAAAGAAAAATCATTTCAATTTCCTGGAACCAAATATGTATGCAAGGAACAGCATTAACTTGGTGTTGTCAAGGATTGTAAGAGTTCCAATAAAATTCAAGCACTTCTGCCATATTCATTTAAGAAAGACATGCCGACTACATTTGTCAACTGAATAGTCAGCTTGCGGCAGATTAGTGAGTTAGCCGGAGCAATGATGTCTTATTTTGATCTAAAAATTAGTCTGTGGGGGGAGAGATTGACAGCGGCTTTCAAATGTTGTGACATTCTTAAAGTACTGGAAGCCACCATTTGCGTTCCTCTGGCCATTACGTTAACCACCAAAAAAAACCACTGGTGCACATGAACAGAGAATTGTGTCCTTTAATAAACAGCTGTAACAACTATGAAATAATTAATTGTGTGAATGGAGTTTGCACAAAATGTTCATATTGTCTATTTCTTAAGGAAATAACAGGTTTCCCTGTTGAAGAACGAAGACAAATTGATTGGATGGCTTCTTAGAAATAAATTTATCCTTTAAAAAACATGGTCAATGCAAACTGCTACAAAACTGCATACAGTAAAGCACATTCAAGATGTAAGAATAACAGCAGATGGTCATTATGTGAGCTCAAACACTGATCTAGTGTCTTAGCTATAGCAAGATCCTCTAAAGCCTGCCCCTGAGAGAGCAGGCAGAATATTAATGGTGTACCAGATTCTGTAGAGAATTGGCATAACAAGAGGCTAAGACTTGTTTGAGGACAGTGAACAGAAGGAGAACTTGCACAGGAGTTGGAGGGGGAGGTGGGAAGGTGATGAAATCTTGCCATTTTCATAATGAGAAATTATTTTCCAGATGTCTGGAAAATTTGTCAATTGCGCTTTTTTTACACAAATAAATATTCAACTGAATAGTGGCATTCTGGCTGAGTAATAGAAAAATCACCACTTAGTCAAACTTTTACAGGCTTTAAGTTCCACTCTAGGACCCAAGCATATAACCTCAGCTGAAACTTCAGTGCATTATTGAAGAATCCTGCATTATCAAAGGTGCCAATTTTTGAAAGTGGCTTTAAACAAATAGCTTTCTGCTTGTTTAGATGAGTATGTGACACCTTTTTTGAAGTGAGTATGTGACACCTTTTTTGAATGAATATTGTCTTGGCCAATATTCATTCATAACTAATTCCATGAAAATGAGTTAACTGATTATTTACTATTGCTGTATAGGTACCATACTGTGAGCAATTTTAAAATCAACTAATGAATAATTCTGCAGAGAAGGTGGCCACGACAGTAATTATGCCTGCGCCAATTCTTTTTGATAGAGGTGGCCAATTAGTTTCATTCATTTTTCCCCATTGCATTTTTTTAATCTTCAAGTGCTTATCCATTTTCCATTTAAATAATACTTTTAAAACCTTTACCACTACCCATAAGGGCACAGTATTTTGGATCACAATAGCTGGCAGTGCAATTGTGTTTTTTTTCTCATGTTGCATCTAGTTTGTTTGTCAATTTCTTTAAATTATGTCCTCTGGCTACCAACTCTCTGCCATTTACAATTTCTCCTCATTAACTCTATCAAACCCATCATGATATTGAACTTTAAAATCTCCACTTTAATTTCTCTGGAAGAGGAACAACCATAGTTTCCCTAGTCTGCCCAAACAATTGAAATCATGTGTCCCTTCTGTAATTCTAATAAACTTCTGCAAGGCTTGCTAATCCCCATAAAGTGTAATGCCTAGAATGGGGGTTCAAAGTTTGTGCGAAGATTTGTAGCTCGGGTGCTCGTTGTTGTGGTTCTGTTCGCCGAGCTGGAAGTTTTTGTTGCAAACGTTTCGTCCCCTGGCTAGGCGACATCATCAGTGCTTGGGAGCCTCCTGCAAAGCGCTTCTTTGATGTTTCCTCCGGTGTTTATAGTGGTCTGTCCCTACCGCTTCCGGTTGTCAGTTTCAGCTGTCCGCTGTAGTGGTTGATATATTGGGTTCAGGTCGATGTGTTTGTTGATGGAGTTTGTGGATGAATGCCATGCCTCTAGGAATTCCCTGGCTGTTCTCTGTCTGGCTTGCCCTATGATAGTAGCCACACACGCAGACAACAAGCAACATGAATTCGACTGGGACAACACTACTATCATAGGGCAAGCCAGACAGAGAACAGCCAGGGAATTCCTAAAGGCATGGCATTCATCCACAAACTCCATCAACAAACACATCGACCTGGACCCAATATACCAACCACTACAGCGGACAGCTGAAACTGACAACCGGAAGCGGCAGGGACAGACCACTATAAACACCGGAGGAAACATCAAAGAAGCGCTTCGCAGGAGGCTCCCAAGCACTGATGATGTCGCCTAGCCAGGGAATGAAACGTTTGCAACAAAAACTTCCAGCTCGGCGAATAGAATGGGGGTCTAAGCTGTTCTTTCTGAATTTCCTGTACTGCTTAATTTCTTTCCTCTTCCATGCCTCTACTTGTAAAGCCAAGAATCTTGTATACCTTTTTTTTAAAACATCTTCTATGTCTTGTCTACAAATCAGCACTTACTGCATAACTTTGGCTGTTTAGTGCAAGTCTTTCTTCCATGAAAAGATGAACAGTGAAAGTAAATATAATGTATGTTTTCAAATGACACATTTTGATTTATGCATTCCTGGCTCGGTGCCCACTACTATCTCTGTGAACCATCCAAAACTTCACTGTCCATGTCTTAACTTGCAACAAGTCCCATTCACTCATCACCCCTTGCACTCACTGTATGAAGTTATCTCCTTGTCATGCAATGTCTTGTTTTTAAAAGTCCTATCCTTATTTTTAAATCTTTCTGTGGCCCCTCACTATCTTTGTAATTTTCTTCAAACCTCCCACATTATCTGTCCTTCTCTCCTTCTGACTTCTGGAGAATCCCAATTTATTGGTAGTTTGTTTAAAATTGCCTGGCATTTAAGATCTGGAAGTCCATCCTCACATCTCTTTGCTTTCCTCCTTAAAGTACTCTTAAAATTATTTGACTAAGTGCTTTGGTCATCTGACCTAATATTTCCATGTGTGGTTCATTATCATACTTTGTTTGTAATGCTCCCGTGAAGATTCTTGAAATGTTTCATTTCGTTAAAGGCACTATAAAGGCATAAGTTGTCATTGTTGCAGTCCTGAAGATAGTAATAAAAATCTAGTGCACATTTAATGTTACATGTTGCTGCATCTTTCTGTTATGAATTTGTGAACTGTAGTATTTCTACTTCACTGTTTCTGAATTTGGAAGAAGTAGAGATTTAAATTTCCTGGCAGTCTTGATGTAGAGACACTCTCCATATTGCAACTCAACCTTTGAGTTCAGACTCTTACCGAATATATTGTACGGGTGCTGTCAAGATTATCTTTATAGAGGTTTATGATCCAACAAGGATTTCTCTGGGCATGGGGATTTACATTAATATATCCCAGTGTTGTTCACAGTCCAAGAAATAGATGAGAGAAATGGAGAAGTGACTCAGCAGGACTATAAGTTTTTGGTGTTGCTCTGTGGGCAGTAATCTGGCCTTCCAATTAATGCACTGATCTAAAGTCACACTCTAGGGACATCAGAGCAGAGGCTTATACTGCTGTGGGGTGCTTTCTTATGGATAAGATGTTAAAATGAGGCTTCACCTGTTCTTTCTGATGGATATAAAAGATGGAACTATTTTGAAGAAGAGGGTGTGGGTAATCATCTGTGTCCTGATCAGTATTTATCCTTCAAGCAACATCACGAAAATCAATGATCTGATGATTGCCTCATTGCGATTTGTAAAACTTTGCTGTGTGAAGAGTGACTGTAGTGTTTCTTCAAATACATTAGTATACTTAAGTGTGCTGGAAGCGCATTGTGTATGAAAAACAAGAGTAAAGGGCTTAAATTCCATTTAATTACTGCATTTTAAGAGTTCTTTAGTTCTTATGTTTCTTTATTACATCCTTGTTTCACCATTGCTTTCTCTTTCCAAAATGTTTCCCACTCATGAGGTGGAATCTTGTTTTATTTTAAACTAAATGTGAAGGTGGACTTAAAAGTGGGAGGTACGTTTGCTCAGGGGCAGGTGGAGCTTCCTAATAGCTTTCATCCATCTCAGCTTATTACATATGCATTCACAGGTAAAACACCAAATTTTACGGCCAGACAGGAAGTTCTGCCCCACACTGGGACCCTTCTGGTTTCAACTTCTGGTTGACATATTTGGAAGGCAACTGAACAGTACTTCAGTGCTGGAGATGTCAAACACCAGGCAAAAGGCATGCTATGCTTGCTTCAGTAATGCCTCCTGAAGGCAGTCCAAAACAAAAGGAAGTTTCTTTTTTCCTTAGAGGTGGCAATAAGAGACCATCCCAACTGACATAAGCAGCCTGGGAAAGAGGTGGCTATGGAGGTTAGACCTCGTGACTCAAGGGAGCCTGAGGGCTCCAGTGCCACAAGAGGATGAATGATTTGCTGTGTTCTGTCAGGATATGTCCCACCGTATACTCAATGTTTCGTGGCCCTATGAATATGGGTTGGCATTGAAAGGTTGCCACTACAAAGGACTGTCACAAAGAAGACTGGGTGCCAGACATTTCCATTACATGTCTCATGTGCATCAATGTCAGTCACTTTATTGAAACCACCAACGTAGCATTACTTTCACCACTGGGTATTGCATCTCACACATCTAGCAGGGTACACACTTCAAATATAAAAGGAGTGACCTGACACAGCAGTTCATGCACCATCCCATCATTAACGTTTTTCACAACTAGGAGAATGAAGGCATTACTTTTCATCAAAAGCTGCATGGGGCTAGGAAACAACCACAAATGGCCTTGAGATGAATAGCTCACAGGTTTCTCAGCACACGTGATATCATACTTTATTGTTTTTTATCAATGTAGATCGTTGACAACATTGAGCCATATTTAAGAAGAACCTTCTAACGTTAAACTTTCCCCAACCACATTCTTCTCTCTGATAGTGCACAAACCAAACCAAATTTCTGGGAATTTACATCCCAATCTATATCAAAGCAGCCATGGTGGTGCTTTACACAGGCATGTCTCTTTTAACTTTTCACTCCTGCAGGAGGAAAATATGCACAGTAAAGATGATCATGCCCAAACAATGATGGATTGCTTAACATAAGACTCCTGTCCTCCTGTGAGGAGCAGACCACTGAGCCTGCAGGAGATGAAGGGAAACGTGCCTGTGCTGTGGGCAGCATTGAATATCTATAGCTGTCAAATGGAAAGGTGCCCAATCTGCTACTCCCATATACACAATGAGTGCCTAATATCTTAATGAAAACTTGGTTAAGGACGATGGCTTGAGTCACTGACAAATCTTTGAGATTTTCTTAGCTTCCTCTGGATCCCACTTCCAAGCCAGGTCAAAATAACAAAGAACCTGAGCCCCAGGCCCATCTCTACCAATCGATTAAATCACATCTCAGAGGAGTAAGAATTCCAATCCTCAGAGAATGCACAGCCAAGACCTTCCTCTCCACCCTCCACCAGCACAGTGACATTCACTGCAATGGATAAAGTAACTAGACCAGGCTTTGTGTCCCGTTCTAGTGGGCACAGCTAGGGGAAGAAGAAACGGCTGAGGTCTCCCTCACACGTGGAGGACTTCTGATGAACAAGCCACTGCTGATCCCAGGATAGATGATGAGTCTTTGGACATGACCATTAATGAATAAATGGAGATGCAGCAGCAGTAGTGGAATATTTGGCAGAAGTGCCAGAGATCATGTGCAGTTTGGAGCACAGTGCATCATCGAGTGTGACATTGACAGAGTGAAAAATCCCTTCCTATTAGGATTCAGGCCATGGAGTGCTGAGCAGCATATATGTGTTTTGTTTATGGTCCCTTGTTTTGTGTTTGTGAGAACCCATTAAGGGCTGTAAATCACAGAGTTTGGGCAACTTGGTTCTGAGGGTCCAAGGTGAACTGGATAAACTGTATTGTTATGTTGTAGAGGACATCAGTGAACTCACAACTGCACTTGGGGGCCGCTGAGTGGGAGATGCCAGACACGCCGCGAGCTGAGATTTGAAAAGAGCCTATGGTGAGGATGTTCAATGATGTGTGACCTTCAGAATCACAGGTGGAACACACTCTATGCCCTCACTTTCTGAGAGTACTACACTTCTCCCTCCATCTTTATAGAAGGCCTTCTCTTACCTTGGTAATCCATCTGTGTTTCTTTCATTTTCCCCTGTGACTACTGTTCCTGTCACTATCACCCACGATACTCCTGCTCTTCCCTTGATCTATGTCTCCTCCAGATCCAATCCCAGTCTTACCCTTACACTATCCTTTGTTCAACTCACCTGCTTGCTCTCCCTCTCCAGTGCACCATTATATTTCTGACACTAAATTTGCAGCTCCCACCCTTTCTTGCTCGCTAGGATCATTGTGACTGTTCCTTCTGCAACCCAGTCTCCCCCTTACATTCCTCAGGATCCTTTCAGTGAAACAGACTGCCATCCCCTTTAAGTTCCATTCCATATTGCTCCATTCGAGCAAAGCCACTTTTTCAGAATTTTTTCAGTTTGACCCCAATTACGTTTGCTAGTGTGAGCCAGTGTGGTTGCCTCACTTGGGAAGGCTTGTTGACCCAATTAGACTTCACCCCTTACGCTGTGAGCATTTGTGCAAAGAAATGTCTAGTTTTAAAGAAATGACTCTTTTCATGCAATCGTCATTAATTATGCAGATTTCGCACTCGAGCACCTTTCTTTGGGAATTGTGTGGCCTGAGTGGTGGAAGGGTTCCCCCACTGCTGAGACCTTCAGGAATTTGCACCACTGGCATCATTGTTAAGAACCAGCTCCACTTCCCTTCAGACAGCTCAAGACAGGAAGAAGACTTCATGCTATGGTTCTCGAGCTTATGTGTTCACAAAAACAGCCCAAAAGGAAGGAACATTTGCTCCTCACTTTACAGACCAGGACCTGAAGGCAGTCCTTTTTCCCGTGGACCACCACAGAAGACCACATCACCAGAAACAACCAGCTTGGACCCAAATTGTAGCCAGGCTTAGTGCTCTGTCCGAGGTGAACTGGAACATCTAGCAGGGCAAGAAGATGGTCACTGACGTTTTGCACTCTGCATGGGTACATGCCACTACTATGGCTCTGCTACTTCTCAAGCGAAAAGTTACCATTCATTCTAACTCTGCTACTACACTTCACCTGACACCAAGTCTCATTGAGTACAATTCTGACTACTGCATGCATCATATTCATTTATTGGCTGTCATCCACCTCATCCTCTCAACTACCAATATTCCCCTCCCACTGTACTAAAAAACAATGTAATCCACTGACTCTAGTCTGTAACTGAATACTAATGACCCAGTGCAGTAAGAAAGCAATGTGAAGTATATGGAGACTGGCAGCCTTTCAGTAAGTGCAAAGTGAGTGACCACTACCAAAGCAAGCTAAGAAACCTAAGATGGATACCGTGTAGATGCATGAGATGCATGTGTGTCTCTTCTTGAAAAGTGACCTATCAGAACCATGTAAGTCACCATTCAAGGCTTCGGGGAAAATCACAAAACATTTTCTCTTAAGTCGAAGCACTGATTTCTTTTCATTCCTTTCACATTTTGCCACCATTCACACTATTACACAGTAGAGAGGAGAATATTTACTCTAGATCGTAATCCCTATCCACAATTAAAAAGCAACTTGCATATTAAAATGCAATATGATGGACATGTAAATCCCCAAGATCTACCATTTGACTAAACTGATAGTAACAATATGTGGCAATTTAAAAGGTTGGATTATACATTTGAATTTACTGAAGTCACAACTAAAATACATATATGACCAATACTTTCAGTACAACTCACATGTTAATAAGTTTTTTTGATACCAACATATCTTTAATCAAAATATTATTCCTTAACAAGAAATATTGAAAAGAACAATTTCCTCCTCATTCCTACATACTTTCAGTTGAACTATCTGACTTTTTTTTTGCAATCTGTGTATCACCTTCCAAATGCATTGCTTGACTGTACTCTCCCCAACATCCTTTAAAATGTCAGTCTGAATTTTGACTTTGACTATAAATTCCTTTTAATCGTAGGGACTATGGCATTGATTGATTTGCCTTCATTGAAGATCCTGGTTCATTTTACTGAACTGGTAGATTCTGTGACACCAGCAAACTTCCAGTTTCTTTATGACTTCTGCTTTCTTTTTGACTTTTACTTTGAGCGGGATAAGGAATTTGAATGACACAAGGCTAATCAAGACCTCTTGTCATTAATTTCCTCTTTCAAGCAAATAATCTACATGACGCAGACTGAGTCTATTTGCAGTCTTCACTTGATATCTGTATGCACATCAACATTTAATGACATACTTCTCCTTGACACTTCAGTTACTTTGCACCATGACCTTTTGACCAGTGCTGAACTTCCTAAGTTTCATGGCTTGTGTGTCATGACTTACTTTGTCTTGGTTCCCTATTGATATCAAACAAACTAAGCCTTGCTTAGAAGTATGTTTAAACGCGAGGTGAGCCCCATGTTGTGAATTCTGTAGGGAATTGCCTAACTGGTGACCTAGTGAATAAAGTTCTTCACACTTTTTTCTGGAGCACCCATTTGATGCTCGGTGATATGTTGATATTTGAGGTAGTTTCACTGCATTCTTACTCCAAGATATTTCAAACACTTCTGACGTAATCTAGGGACCATTATTTTACACCAACAGCTCCAAAAACCTACTAATTGCAAATCAACTTCTCAAAGCCTCAACAATGTGGCACATGTGTTATTGAACAAAAATTCAACATATATCCGCTTGATATAGCTATTAAATCGAGGTAGTCATACTTTTCCACATCAAAGAAATCAATATCTTTGTCATGTTCTTTCTGTATTTGACACTGGAGTGAAACAAATCTTGTTTGGCTTACTGTTCATTTTGAGATGCACTTCACAAATTTCCCCAACTCTTCTGTGTCTTTATGCACCTTTGGATACCAAAAAATAGATTTCTGCTCCTCCTTTGATATGGGTTATCTTTGTGTGCTTTTGATGAACTTCGTCTAACATCTTTTTCAAAATCTTGGTAGGATGCTGATATTTTTAATTGCATAGAAGACAGCCTTGGTCTACACTGAGTTCATTCCTTTGTGTGAGAAACCTCTGTAGTTTTTCATAATCACATTTCTTAGGCCAGTCATTTATTACATAATGAACTCTGCAAAGAACAGAACCTGATGACTTTCTTCTTCACTTATCAAACTAGCAGACACTGGGATGTCATTTGTGTATATAAACTATTTCACAGGAAACTTGATGGCAGGAAGTTAATCAGTCTTCATAGGAAATCTTGAAAGACTGTTTGTTTCTGCATAATCTGCTTAGAGTATTCAATACCTGTAACAAGGTCAGCCAGGTGGATCTCATAGAACATGAGTTCCCTAATTGGGCCTGTTAATCTGGTCCAGTAAGGGAGCCCTGGCTGACAGATGAGAACAGGAGTATCAGATATCTGGTTCACTCTCAGCACTGACTCTGAAGGAGCTGGATCAGTGTCAAGGATATTCCAAGTTCTATTATTGAAGGCTGAAGAGCCTGTACTGCTGTGATGTTCCATGTTCTAAGTGTAAATAAAGGGTGGCTAGGGAACAGGAGACCAGCCTCTGTGGAGTTATTTCAATATCATACCTTCAAAATCAATGTCCACATCTAAAGCTGTACTGCCAGGCATTGTGTGCCCTTCTCTGAAACAAATATAGGCTGTCATTTAACTAGGTGAACTTCCTATGATGCAAGGATTTATGGAACATAATATAACCATACATGATTAATTGACCCTCTTTTTCAACATTATTGAAGTACATGAGGAAATGTTCTAGATTTCTCCACACCATCCTCCATTATGTGAGATGCTCTGGAACACCGTGGGAGTAGTAAACACCCCAAATAGGAACCTTTCAAACAGGTATAACCCTTTGTATGAATAGTAAAACGTTCTTTGCTCTTCTCAGTTAATTCTAATTATAGATATGCATTTGACAAAATATATTATACTGACTGCATTTCCAGTGGCTAAATTAGGAAATAAATCTTCATTAGTAGGCAGTCGATAAAGTATAATTCTCAATCACCTTCTTTTCTGTTTGCTTACAATATTCACAAATTTGAATGCATTCATCTACTTTATAAATATCACAATGGATAGGGTCCATTCACTGCTCTTAACCTTTTTAATTGTTCCCTAATTTTTTTAGTTTATTCAGCTCTTTACCCTTTGCTTCTAACTGTGTAGAAGGCACTGGTCTGGCCTTGAAAATTGTCAAGAGTAAATTGTCCTTTATTTTGACTTTGGTCTTGTGATGCTTAGTTTTATCGCTCGCTGCTCTTTTAGCACTTCTACAATGACAGGTGGATTCTTTCTGATCCTTGCTTTAAATACAGTCAGTTCTTCAACAATGTGATGGTTCCATTCTTGTGCAACCCTGCTTTATAAAAAAAAATGCGCTTTAGAAATGGCACTTAAAGTGTAATCGTGTTACAGCCAACACACATTTTAAAAGTTTGCACTTTAGAAACAACGTTCCCAATTCATCAATTGCGTTACAGCAGAATGACCTGTAATTTGACTCAGCTCTACCTTATCTTCTGAAGCCAATTCCTTCTCACCAGGGAGGATTTGTTCCCACTATTAAGTAGTGGGAAGTATTCTAACACTGGGTCACTTTGATTGGAATGACTAGTCATTTTCACAAGAGCTTTGCATGTGACTTCTTGTATTCACCTTCCAAAGTAAGAGATACTGCTGAAGATAACCAGTTCTGATTCTTCAACTTCCATTTCAAATACGTGTTGAAGTTTATCTTCAGCTCTATTGCTCTCCTCTTCCATGAGTTGTTCGTGCTCCATCACTGAGCTCAAATTTTGATTTTCCTGCTTGATAACATTATCTTCAGATCCACTATTGATCACATGCACCTTCAGGGATTTCCAGTCTCCTGATCTAGTTTAGATCTATTACAGTCTCAACCTAGTGAAATACTGTGACCTGAGGAGCATTACTGTTTCATCTACTCCTGCATGCAGTCTGAATATATCTGACTTACTGCAAAGTTAGAAATCACACAACACCAGGTTATAGTCCAACAGGTTTAATTGGAAGCACACTAGCTTTCGGAGGGTCGCTCCTTCATCAGGTGGTAGTGGAGGGCTCAATCCTAACACACAGAACTTATAGCAAAAATTTACAGTGTGATGTAACTGAAATTATACATTGAAAAATTGATTGTCTGTTAAGCCTTTCATCTGTTAGAATACAGTGATAGTTTCACTTCTTTCATGTGTAAATCACAAATCATGACTTACTGCAGGCTTTGAAAGCAAACAGTGGCATTTTAAAGGTTGGCGACTACCATGGAAATAGTAAAATTTAGATTTCTGATTCTGAGACTGCAACTTTCGCTTTTGAGGCCTGGATCTTATAGAAATCTGGTGGAGCTCTTTTGCTGGATCAACAAAAGAACACCCTTGGAATTTAGCACTCTCTCTTTCTGCCATTTCCATAACAGTGGCCTCATTGCAGGCGTCCTTCCATGTCAGCGTTTTATAGTTCCTCAAATTCTTGACTTTGATTTTATCGTTTCTTAGGCCACCTACAAACCTATCTTCAAGGTTGATTTCAGTGATGTGAGAGTTTCTTTGAGTGAAAGACATAATTTGCAACACGTTCACTTACTAACACTAAGTGCAAACCTCATGCTTAGTCATGCCATAATATGATCCAGCACCTCATTAACTTCAGATTGGTCCATACTGTTAGGAGTTTCACAGGCAATTTTGGATATTTGCCACCTCAAGTTAATTAGCCCAATCACAATGAAAATATCTCGTTAATCCTAATGTCCTATTTCACTGACTTCAACCTATTATGTAACTATAATTCACAATTATACCAATTTTCTCCATTAGGGTTGAATCCTAATTGCTTCTAAATATGTCTTCAGTGCTTTTCCTTAAAAAATGCTTACTGTGTTGCCTCACTGTGTACTAGATTATCATGTGCACAGGATTAGTCTTCCAACTTGCTCAAACATCCTCAAAACCAGCTTTAACAAGACAAAAATATGATGCAATGTTTTTCAGTCATGACCTTCTTAGCTGAGTATAGGAGTTGGGAGGTCATGTAGCAGCTGCACAGGACATTGGTTAAGCCCCTTTCGGAGATTTTGTCTCCTGCTATAAGAATTATGTTATGAAACTTGATTGGGTTCTGAAAAGACTTACAAGAATTTGAGCTATAGGGAGAGACTAAAAAGTCTGGGGCTATTTTCCCTCGAGTGTCGGAGGCTGAGGGGCGATCTTATAGCGGTTTATAAAATAATTAGGGCATGGATAGGGTGAATAGCCAAGATCTATTCTCCAGAATAGGGGAGTCCAAAACTAGAGGGCATTGGTTAAAGATGAGAGGGGAAAGATTTAAAAAGGACCAAAGGGGCAACTATTTCATGCAGAGGGTGTTGCATGTATGCAATGAGCTGCTGGAGGAAGTGGTGGAGGCTGGTACAATTAAAACATTTAAAAGGCGTCTGGATGAGTACATGATTAAGAAGGGTTTAAAAGGGATATTGGCCAAATGCTGGCAAATGGGACTAAATTAATTCAAGATATTTGGTTGCATGGACGAGTTGGACCGAAGGGTTTGTTTCCATGCTATACAGCTCTATGACTCTGTGACCCTATGATAGAAGAAAAACTCCATTCTAATTTCATCACCATCATTCATAGAATCGTTACAGTGCAGAAAGACACCACTTGGCTCATCAAATCCATGCTGACCATCCAGAATAGCATCCCTACCACCATTCACCACTTGGGTTTTTGCCATGGCTAAACCACCCAACTTGAACATCCCTGGGTACCATGGGGCAATTTTCAGTGTGGCCAACTTGCATATCTTTGGACTGTAGCAGGAAACCTGAGCATCCAGAGGAAACCCCCACAGACACAGGGAGGATGTGCAAACTTCACACAGTTGTGCAAGGCTGGAATCAAACCCAGGTCCTTGGTGCTGCAAGGCATATATGCTAACCGCTGTGCCCTTTCTGTTAAATATTGCACTCAGTAAAATTAAGTAAGACGTGCTCAACTGCAGGCAGCCATGGTTACACAACTTTCTTTGCACTTCCTCAGTAGAGAGGTCAGTTTAACAAAACATTCAGCTACTACAGTCAGTGAAATTCAATGGAAAGGATTTGGGTGGAGTGTGTCTTCAGCATTTATTCAATACCATTAATTCTACAACCCTCCTTTCTACCCTTAATGACAATTGCACTATATTGTTTAGTGATAAAAACATGTTCTTTCCAAAATTCAAGTGAGGTGCATCATAGGTGACATCACTACATTTATTTTTTTGGCAGCACGGTGGCTCAGTGGCTCACAGCACCAGGGTCCCAGGTTCAATTCCAACCTCGGGCGACTGTCTGTGTGGAATTTGCACATTCTCCCTGTGCCTGCGTGGGTTTCCTCCAGGTGCTCCGGTTTACTCCCACAGTCCAAAGATGTGCAGGTCAGGTGAATTGGCCATGCTAAATTGCCCATAGTGTTCGGTGCATTCGTCAGACAGAAATGGGTTTGGGTGGGTTACTCTTTGGAAGGTCAATGTGGACTAGTTGGGCCGAAGGGCCTGTTTCCACACTGTAGGGAATCTAATCTAATATCATCAGAATTTGAAATAACCTTGAGCAGAGAAAGGAGTGCACTATCTATGTAAAGCAGTGAAACTAGAAGATGAGAAAAGCACACAAAAGAATGTAAAGTCTTGTTGTAAAATCATAAATAAAGGAAAGCAATGACTTATTGCAATCTTCCGAGTTTTATAAGAATCAAGCAAGACAAGCAAAAGGGATTATACATGCAGCAATCTTGTAAACAGAAAACAGATGAATGAATGTTAACTTGATGAACTGAGCTGCTGGCATAGAAACTCATCTGTTTAAAGCACATGTCATGAAACTATGGGCATTTCATTAACAGACAATATCTGCAGTAGGATAAACATTCTGAAGGACAGGGTTAATCAACACTTGGAAAAGGAGTGATTGATCAATGATAGTCAGCTTGGACTTGTTAGGGAGAAATTCTGTCTAATTGTGTTTTCGAGAAAGTTACAAACGTTTGACGAGGGTAGTGCAGTTGAGGTAGTTTATGTGGACTTCAGTAAGGCCTTTGACAAGGTCCCACATGGAAGGCTAGTCCAAAAGGTAAGAACCCATGGGATCTAAGGCAAGTTTGATAAAATTGGTTTACAAATAGGAAGCAAAAGGTGATATTGGAGGGATGGTATTGTGATTGGAAGCTTGTGACTAGCAGTGTACTACAGAGATCGGTGCTGTGACCCTTGCTGTTTGTTATCTACAGCAGGGGTCTGTACATAACTGCGTGAATGTGAATAGGAGAGAGTGAGGATTGCAAATGGTGGAGATCAGAGTCAAAAGTGTGGCACTGAGAAAATGCAGCAGGTTAGGCAGCATTGGAAGAGCAGGAGAGTCGACATTTCGAGCATAAGCTCTTTATCAGGAATATCCTGATAAATGTGAATGTAGAAGGTATAATTAATACATTTGCAGATGACTCAAAAATTGGTGATGTTGTTGGTAGTGAGGAGGATGACCTCAGGCTAGGGTGTGTTATTGATCAGCTGGTAAATTGGGCAGAACAATGGCAGATGTAATTTAATTCTGATAAGGTTTTACATTTTGGAAAATCTCATAAAGGAAAGATGTACACAATGGATTGTAGGTTCCTAGTGAGTACTGAGGAACAAAGGACCTTGGTGTACAAGTCCACAGATCCCTGAAGGTGTCAGCACAGAAAGACAAGCTGGTGAAGAAGGCATACAGGATGTTTGCCTTCATTAGACGGGGCATAAAATATAGGAGCAAGGACGTTTTGTTATAACTTTCTAAAACATTGGTTAGGCCATAGATGGAATATTTTGTGCAGTTCTGGCCATCACACTATCAGAAGGATGTGATTGCACTGGAGGTGCAGAGGAGATTCACCAGGATGTTCCCCAGGATGAGAAACCTCAGTTATGAGGAGAGATTGGTTAGACTGGGTTTATATTCCTTAGAGCAGAGGAGCCTGTGGGGGAATCTGATTGAGGTATACAAAGTTATATAAGGTATACAACTAGATTATGAGAATCTCTTCTGTGTGGAGGTATAGCTAAGACCAGAGGGCATTTGTTTAAGGTGAGGAGTAAACAGTTTAGAGAAGATCTAAGAAAAGCTTTTTTAACCCAAAGGGGAGTAGTAATATGGAACATTTTGCCTGAGAGTGTGGTGGTGTTAGGAACTCCTGCAATATTTAAGAAGCACATTTAAGTGTTTGTTGGTCAGCGTAGACATAGTGGGCCGAAGGGCTTGTTGCTCTGCTGTTTGAGTTTATGACTGTAAGTGGGGAAGTGCTCCTCTGATGCCATGATTTCATAAAATAGATGTTCAAGTCAAGTAAATCCTATAGGGGTGAAATTTTACCAGTCGATAGTTTTGTTATAATCTCTTCCAGTACTTCCTAGAATTGACAGAGAACTTCTACATTTAAAGAATTTTTTTTGCATGATTTTTTGAATACTTAAGTTAGTTTATTTATACCTGTGTGATCTGTGTGAATAAATTGTGAGATGTTAGACATGGTATAAATAACAAAATTGTGGAAAAACAGTATTGTGCTGATATTAGTAGGTTTTATATTTTCCAAAATTATATTGTGAATAATAGCAATTAAGTTCAAAATAACTAACTTAATCCTTTTTCAATCTATAGTTGCCCAAACATCCTTGATTATTCAGAATGTCTCAGTCATCATTTGTGGTGTCATCCTGATGATCGTTTTCCTGTTTAAAACTTCTCTTAGCACCATGTACCATGGATGGTTACTTGTAAGTTGTTCTTTGCTTGTTCAGTGCATCCATTTTGATATTTTCAACAATGCCAGTCTTTTACTGAAGTAATGTAAATGCAGATGTATGCTAAGCAGATGTACTATGAACAATGCCATTCTCCATTATAAGATCAGAAATGGAGATGTTCACAGATGATTGCACAGTGCTCAGTACCATTCTGATGCTGAAGCAGTCCATGCCCGTATGCTGCAAATCGTGGACAATATCCCGACTAAGGATGATAAGTGTGAAGTAGCATTTGTGCAATACAATGGCCAGGCAATGGCAAACTCCATATCTCATTAATATTCAACAGTATTACCATTTCTGAATCCCACGCTATCATCCTGGTGGGATTGGGTTGGGGTGTTTCCATGGACCAAAACTGAATTTGGTCAATTATATAAATACTGTGACAATAAAATCAGGTCAGAGACTGGGAATTCTGTGATAAATAACGCAGTGTCTATTTCCCCAAATGCCTCCATCATCTTTGAGACACTAATCAGAAGTATTTTGGAATACACTTTACTTACCTGAATGGGTGCATCTCCAACAACACTCAAGAAGTTTGACGTCATTTGGGACAAAGCAGCCCACTTGATTGGCAACATATCTACCGCTTTAAGTATTTACCAGCTGGAAGGACAAGGGCAGTGGGAGTATGGGAATGTCACCAATTGTAAGTTCCCTTTCGAGACATAGAACGTCTTGAATTGGAACAATATTGGTGTTCCTTCATTGTCGCGAGTTGAAAATCATACAATTCCCTGTCCAGCAGTCTCTGTACATACCATCCTTTAAAATTTGTTTTTGAATGTAGATATATTATCAAACCCTTTTTCAGCAGCTCCAGTCACAGTCAAGAATATAGTCCTCAACTCAGTCCAGAGGGTTTCTCTCTCTTAGGACCTCCTTCTCCAAACATACCATGTTGGATGATGAAACCGCCCATCATCCGCTGAAAGCAAGCTCATCATTTGGCAGGCTCACTCACAGGCTTTAGAGAACATAGAATTTATTTCAAAACAAAGATTAAACCCAACTGGGCACTTCTCTACAGCTATGAGGAATGGACAACCTATCAGTTGCACTAAAACTAATACAATCATATCACTTACGTTAACTATCTTGAATCCGATCATTAGTCAGGGACAGGAAGGTGTGACTATGAGCGAGGCATGGAGAGGGATCCAGGAAGTATTGCTGAAAGAGTCTTCATCCTTGAACTTGTCTAACAGGTTTGCAATTCTTGCTTCTTGTGTGGATGAGTGTGGGCTGCAGGACGGATGAGTAAACTGATCATAGCACTGTGGTACAGGGAACCTTTCAAGAGGGGGGAAGAAAAGGGAAATGTAGTTATAATTAGGGATAGTACGGTCAGGTGAATAGACATTGTGGCCAGGATTGAGAGTCCTGAAGGTTGTGTTGCCTGCCTAGTGCCCAGGTTCAGAATATCTCATCGGGGTGCAGGAGGATTTGGAGTGGAAGGGGAACAATCTAGTTGTCATGGCCCATGTATGAATCAATGATACTGGTAGAAAGAGAAAAGATGTTCTGCAAAGCAAATATGAGCAGGGAGGGGCTAAATTACAAAGCAGAACCAAAAAGGTAATAGTCTCTGAATTACTACCTGAGCCATGAGCAAGTTTGCACAGGGTCAACAAGATTAAATGTGGTAAATGCATGGCTCAAAAGTTAGTGTGAGAGAAATGGGTTCGAATTCATGAGACTTTGACACCAATATGGTTGAAGGAGGGTGCTATTCCAATTGGTAGTCTCCACCTGAATCATGCTGGGACTATAGACCTGGCAAATCACATATCTAGGGCTGTGGATAGGGCTTTAAACTAAGTATGAGAAGGGGGGCAGTCAATGCAGGACTGTGGATATTGGATTGAAATGCAGTATATGAAACAAGGCAGGTAAGCTTGTACTGCAGTTTGAAATTGATGGGTACAATGTTGTGGGCATCACAGAGATATGGCTGCAAGGGGATCAGGGCTGGGAAATAAATATCCAAGGGTACAAGGACAGGCAGATAGGCAGAGGTTGCCTTGTTAGTAAGAAATGAAATTAATCCACGAGCAAGAAGTGAAATAGAGTTGGAAGGGTAGAATCTGTGTGAGTAGAGTTGAGAAACCATAAATTCTGGCCCAACTATCAAAGTCCAAATCCCCTTAATTAATTGATGAATGACATCTGAACAAAACATTTTGTCAGCCAAGATTATGGTTGCCAGAAAATTCAGACAAATGTATAAATAAAATTGTTGGGTGTGTCAACATTTGGCAGATACTTTTGGATGGATTGTGTGTGTGTGTGTGTGTGTGGACAGGAAAGGGCGTGACCATTATTGCAAGGGAGTTCAGCAAATTTATTGCCCTTGAGAATGTGGCAGCGGCTGCTTTCTTGCGCCCCTGCAGTCCTGATAATGATAGGAGTTGTGTACAGGCCTTCTAGTTGTAGTCAGGATATGGAGAAGAAAATAAGTCAGGGGGTATACTAAGCATGTAAGAAATGGACTATTACAATAATCATGGCGATTTCACTCTGCAGGTGGACTGGGAAAATCAGGTTGGTAGCTAATGCTAAGGAAAGGAATTCATGCAATGTCTATGTGATGTATTTTGAGCAGCTTGCTGTAGAACCCACTAGGGAATGGACAGTTCTGCATTTGCTATGTAATAAGGCAGAGTTGATTAGGGAACTTCAGTGAAGGAACTCCTTGAGGAGAGTGTCCATAATATGATAGAATTCACCCTGCAGTTTGAGAGGTATGTACTAGAGTCAGATATAATGGTATTGCAATTGAATAAAGGTAACTGCAAACACATGAGGGAGGCACTGACCAGAGTTGATTGGAAGGGGAGCATAACAGGGAAGATGGTGGAGCAGCAATGGCAGGAGTTTCTGGGGAAAAGTTTGGAGGCACAACAGAAGTTCATCCCAAGGAAGAAGAAACATATAAAGGGCGATGAGCCACCCATGGCTGACAAGGGAAATCCGGGACAGCATAAAAGTAAAGAAAAAGCATATGATGTGTTGAACATTAGTGATTTGGAAACTGTTAAAAACCACCAGAGGATGATTGAAAAAGCAATAAATGGAAAGAAGATGAAATATAAAAGTAAGCTAGCTGATACAATAAAACAAGTTTGCAAAAGCTTTGTAGATATCTAAAAGATAAGAGGGAAGAAAGAATCGACATTGGACCACTGGAAAATGAGGCTGGAGAAGTAATAATGGGGAATAAAGAAATAATGGAGGAACTGAATAGGTACTTTGCATCAGTTTTCATAGTAGAAGACACCAGCAACATACCCGACTTTCAAGAGAATCAAGGGGCAGAGGTGAGTTTAGTGGCCATCACTAAGGAGAAAGTGCTGAGATATCTGAAAGGTCTGAAGGTGGATAAATCACCTGGACCATATGGTCTAAACCCCAGAGTTCTGAAAGAGTTAACAGAGAAATTGATGGTGATCTTTCAAGAATTACTGGAGTCAGGGAGGGCCCCAAAGAACTGAAAAATGGCTAATGTAACACTTCTGTTTAAGATGAGGGGGTCAAAAAGCTGCAGATGCTGGAATCCAAAATAAACAGGCAGGAGGCTGGAAGTACACAGCAATCCAGGAAGCATCAGGAGGTGCAGAAGTCGACGTTTTGGGTGTAACCCTTCTTCAAGACTGAGGCTGGGGAAAGCTGCAGATAAAGGGGGAGGCAGAGCAGGGTGGTGAATTGGGGATAGGTGAAGACAGGTAGAGGGTATGACCTGGTTGGTCAATGGGAGGAATGGATCCGGTTGGTGGCAGGGAGCCGTGGCAGTGAGGGGGAGGGCCTAGGAAGGGAGTCACAGACCCACCCCCACTCCTGAAGATGGGTTACACCTGAAACATTGACTTCTACACCTCCTGATGCTGCCTGGCTTGCTGTGTTCTAAGAAGAAGGGGAGGCAGAAGACAGGAAATTATAGACCAGTTAGCCTGACCTTGGTTGATGTTAGGATTTTAGAGCTGAAAAATGTGTTGCTGGAAAAGCGCAGCAGGTCAGGCAGCATCAAAGGAGCAGGAGAATCGAAGACCCTTCTTCAGGCTTATGCCCGAAACGTCGATTCTCCTGTTCCTTGGATGCTGCCTGACCTGCTGCGCTGTTCCAGCAACACATTTTTCAGCTCTGATCTCCAGCATCTGCAGTCCTCACTTTCTCCCCGTTAGGATTTTAGAGTCCATTATTAAGGATGAGATTGTGCAGTTCTTGAAAGTGCATGCTAAATAGGGCTAAATCAGCATGACTTTATCAAGGGGAGGTCATGCCTGGCAAATCTGTTAGAAATCATAGAGGAGGTAATGAACAAGGTAGACAAAGGAGAGCCAATAGACATGATCTATTTGTATTTCTAGAAGGCCTTTCACAAGGTGCTACACAGGAATCTGTTAAATAAAATAAGGTGTTAGGGGCAAGGTACTGGCATGGATAGAGAATTGGCTGACTGACAGTAGTCAGTCCTGAAGAAGGGCCTGTGCCCGAAACGTCGAATCTCCTGTTCCCTGGATGCTGCCTGACCTGCTGTGCTGTTCCAGCAATAAAGTTTCAACTTTGATCTCCAGCATCTGCAGACCTCACTTTCTCCCTGACTGACAGTAGGCAGAGATTAGTGATAAAGGGGTCTAGTAAAAGATGGAAGCTGGTGACTGATGAAGGACTGCAAGCCTGAGTATTGTGGGGCACAATTATTCACATTATATATTAACAATCTGGATGAAGGAACTGAGGGCATTTTGCTAAGTTTGCAGATAACACAAAGATAGATGGAGGGAAGTAGTGTTGAGGAAGTAGGGAGGCTGCAGAAGGACATGGACAGGCTAGGAGAGTGAGCAAAGACGTGGAGATAGAATAAAATTTGGGAAGGTGTGCACTTTGGCAGAAAGACCAGAGCCCTAGATTATTTCTAAACAGGGAATGGCTTCACAAATCTGAAGCACAAAGGGAATCTTAGTTAAGGATTCTCTTCAGGTTGACATGCAGGTTCAGGTTGTAGCTAGGAAGGCAAATGTAATGTTAGCTTCATTTCAAGAGGGCAAGAGTACAACAGCAGAGATGTACTGCTGAGGGTATATGAGACTCTGGTCAGACTGTGTTTGGAATATTGTGAGTTTAGGGCCCCACATCCAGAAAGGAAGTGTTGTCATTGGAAAGGCTCCATTATAATGTTTTTGCAACAGCAAGTTGGAGACCAAAATACTTAACACCGAAGTCCTTGCAAGGTGTCGCATCACTTGTATTGACAGCATGCCCTTCTGTGCTCTGCTTCATTGAGTCAATCATGTTAATTGCATGGAACATTCCTGCATGCCAATGGCAGTGTTCTGCACCCGGCTGAGCACAGGAATTCACAACATAGGCCATTACAAACTTAGATACAAATGCATTCTGAAAGCCAAACTCAGAGCTCCTTTGTTGGTCCCCACAAAATGAGAAAGAAATAATCCTGAACATATCCAAATGGAGAAGTCTGTCATCAAAATTTCTGGATAATACACTTCACTGCACATGTACCAAAATGCTATTATTTCTCTGGTAACATCCAGAGTTATGAGTGTGTGATAATAATTTAAATTGTTTCCAACACTTTATAGTACTTTTGTTGTCCTGTTTTAAATCAACTTCCTTTAGGCTATTGTACTGCTGTAGAACAGAGTGAATGCATTTGCAGGTTGCCATTGTCCACTGTTTTAGCAAACTAGCAATTTCCCCACTCATTACAAAATTCTATCAGTGCAGGTCGTGAGAAAGGTTATGCTGACACAAAACGTAATTCTTGCTTACTGTGTTTGCATTAAATCGAAGGCGTATATTGTCAGGAAATTCTTGTGCATTTTCAAATTACTGTCAAAGTTGGATTCTTAAAAGTAATAGGAAAAAGCCTACTGTGCCTATTAGTCAGAAACTTTGATAACTTTCAGATGAAGCTGTTTTTAGCTAGTCTTCCACATTATTGATCCAAAGTTCTGTGGGTCTCTGTCATTGTACAGACAGCTAATATTAGTGGGTCAGGTTACTCTTTTCTCTTATCTGAATCATGTAACCTTTCCAAAGACGGTGACCAGAATTTTAGGTTTGGAGTGCAATATCCAGAGAACAAGTTGCAATTGCTAGTTCAAAGACAAACATAAGCAGGACATACCTCAGATATCTAATTATTTACTAGAAGCCCTTGATGGACATCAATGATTTGAGACAAAATAGTATCTGATAAAAGAAAAATACTGTGTGTTATTGATGTTATTCTAAAAAAGATATATAAATATGGATCTATTAAATCAACTGCATTTCTCATTTTCTCTTCTTTAGACATTCTGCTACATTCTGGTTATTACCATTGCCAACATTGCAAATCTAGCAAGTACTGCTATGGGAATCACAATTCAGAGAGACTGGGTTGTTGTTGTTGCAGGAGAAGACAGAAGCAGGTTGGCAGGTAAGTGCTGCACACCTCATTCCTAAAGCAACATGAAGAGCCTGCATCCGAGAATTGCACAGAAACATTTGTTCATTTTTGATCAATCTGCAGCTTGATCTACTTTTTGTCTGACTCTTGTTTGTCGTGAAACCCTTTCAAGTTTCAATTAAAAGGATCATAACACCCTACACCACGCAGATCAAAAGACAAGTGCAGGCTGGCTTGTAATTCAGTTTTTACATTGTGTAGTTTTATCTGCTGGCAGAATATTCTTACACATCTAATCACTTGTTAATAAATAACCCGTGCCAATGCTAGCAGGACTTTGCAGCATTGTTGATATTATGTTCTTTGCAGGGTCATTCTTTGTTTTATCTTGCACCTTTTGCAAAGAACGAATCTATGATAAGTCAAGTCAAAGCCCTGATATTTCCCAATAGATTTATTCAAGGATAATTATTGCTAAGTTTGTTTATGATCGGTTAAAATGGCACTTTTGTATTTCAATCTGCATAGCATATGCATGAACTAGCAGGGAAGATTGAAATTATAGAGCAGGTTGCACCTTTAAACTTCAATCATATTCACTCTACAACAACTTTGGTTGGGAATGTAAAAATGTAACAGACCCAGCTTGATTCCTGGTTCTGAATATGCCAGTAGCAGTGATGACAGCTATTCACCTTCATGATCTTGAAGCCCAACTTCTGTTTGTAGGTATATTCTTTGTAACTCCTGTCAGGTAGAGCGCTAGTGCAGATATTAGACTCAGGCAAAATTTAATTTGGTTATGAGGCATTTCTTCTACCTCTGTGAAGTTGTACCCCAGCAATAGCTGTCAGTCTTATAAAAGAGGAAGGGTGAAAGAGGAAGAACAATTAATAAATCACTTATAAAATGGAAATTGTTTAAAAGTTACAAGATGTACTACTTCAGGAAGCATCCATATCAATTTACTGTAACATGAAGTCAATTTTAAAAACGCTTGTTCTTTTAAATTTAGAACTGTATTGCAAAAACAACACAAGATTAGTTTATGACAGTCCTAGATAGACATGGTTTGATTTGGGCCTCAGTGGACATATTAAAGCTGTAGTATGCTTAAAATTGGATTATTATGTTTATATAGAAATGCATAATATGTAACCTTAGAGTCTTTGTTTTCAAATTAGTTAATATATTCTCAGTTGAAACTGAATTTTACTTAAAGTGTGGATGATAAAGATAGGAATTATTATTGAAAGAATAATCATCTCCCAACTAAAACATTATGCTGGACAGAATGAGGTGAACAGACATTGTTTTGTTGATACAAATAGGTTTATTGCATGATAGCAGTAAATGCAACTACATTTAGTCAGGAATAATTACTAGCATCTTCGAGGGCTGGTACAGCCACGTCTGCTTCCTTTGAAAGCTGCAGTGGTCACTCACAGACGATGTGAACATTAACCCCTTCAGGACCAATACTTTATATGGAACTAAATCTATTTTTTGCTTGTTATAACGTCTTTCTGAACTTCATCTCTTGTAAAGAACTGAACCAAGATGCATTCCCGACATATGTTCTGCAATACTTTCAGTTCTGTGAATCAAAAATTGGGGAATGAAAAAATATAAATTCCACCACACCTAACAGGCCACATTCAATATGCATTGATAGATTTCCTCCAATGTCTCCAGTTTCTGAGGGAGTTGAATGTTATGGGTAAAATTTCTAAGAAGCAGGTAAAAGATTCCTTTTTCATGAAGATTAAACAGTGAAACTCAAACATCCAATATATTTTTCTATATATTTAATATATGGAAAATAATATAAGTAATATATATTTAACCAAAACTGTTTAATTCCAAAGTCTACATTAACTTGGCTTTAGTAAAATTGCTTCCACCCTGTTTCATAGAGTGTTTAAACATTTGTGTTAAATATTTATCTCTAAAGTCTTCCATTTTAAAAATCTTTGACTGGCAACATGGATTTTTTAAAGATCTATTTTCAGATTTAGTCCACCCAAGAGCATTGACTCTGGATGCAGATTGTCAATGTGATGAGTCTCCAACAGTTATTCTTTTGGATTCTTTCAAGCAACAGCAATACAATTATATCAAATTAATCAGCAGTGTTGCAATTTAGGCATGTTACACTACAGGGCTGTACATGCCCTTCCCTCTCTCCAATTCAGTTCATATACAGTAGGCCTGTGATCAAATGCAGAAAACTATGCATGAGGATGCCAGCTATTGTATCAGCAATCACTGTATCCAACTTTACATCAGTACAACATTTCATCTCTAATTAAAGGAGTGAACAATCACACAACAACAGGTTATAGTCCAACAGGTTTATTCGGAGATACTAACACTGCTTCGAAAGCTAGTCGGAAGACTGGATATGGTTGGATTATTCAGTCCTGAACCTTTGCAGAACAGGGATAGAAACTAACAAACCCATTCTAAAAGATGAAAGATAATCTAGGTTTGTTCAATATATCATTTGAGCTGCATGATACTGTAATCTTTTGCTATAAATTCTGAGTCTTATGAACCTGCTTCAAAACCACCTGATGAAGAAGCAACACTCTGAAAGCTAGTGCTTCTGAATAAACCCTGTTAGACTATAACCTGGTGTGTGTTTTTTAACTTTGTCCACCCCAGTCCAACACCGGCTCCTCCAAATCATGAGTTTCTGGATTAATACTCCAGCAATAATATCACTAGACTAATACTTCCCAGATAGTGATGCTCCCATGCACCTTCTGCTCTCATCCTTCTAGATGATATGTCAGTCATTGAAATTGCCAGGTATGACTCTAATCACGAGAGAGATTTATCCCTTTGATCCAGTTTTGCTAGGGTTCCTTGATGCAACATTTGATCGAATGTAGGCTTGATGGCAAGGGCTGTCACTCTCCCCTCACCTCTGGAATTCAGCTCTTTTGTCCATGTTTGAACCAAGGCTGTAATGAGGTCAGAGGCTGAGTGGCCCTGGTGGAACACAAACTGGGTGTCACTGAGCAGGTTATTGCTGAGCAAATGCTGCTTGACAGCTCTGTTGATGACACTTCCATCACTACACTGATGATTGAGAGTAAACTGATGGTGCAGCAATTAGTCAGGTTGGATTATGTCCTGCTTTATATATACTTGACATCCCTGGGCAATTTTTCATATTTTTGGTTAAATGCCAGTGTTGTAACTGTACCTAAAGAGTTTGATTCGAAGAAAGGCATGTTCTGGAGCACAAGTCTTGAGTACTCTGGCCGTAATGTTGTCAGGGCCCATAACCATTGCAGTATCCAGCACCTTCAACAGTTTCTTGAGATCATGTGGAATGAATCAAATTGGTTGAAGACTGGCATCTGTGATGCTGGTGACAATAGGAAGAGGCTGAGATGGATCAGCCACTTGGCACTTTGGTTGAAAATTGCTGCAAATGCTTCAGTCTTATTCTTTGCCCTGATATGTTGGGCTTTTATATCATTGTGGAGTCTCCTCCTCCACCACCACTCATGACTGGATGGGGCAGGACTGTAGAGCTTAAATCTGATCTGATGGTTGTGGGATCACTTATCTCTGTCTATCACTTGCTGCTTATGATGTTTGACAGTCAAGTCGTCCTGTTTGGTGGTTTCACCAGGTTCATACCTCAGTTTGAGGAATGGCTAGTGCTGCTTCTGGCATGCCCTCCTGTACTCTCTATTCAACCAGGGTTGATCCCCTGGCTTGATGGTAATGTTTGAGTGGAGGATATGCTGGTCCATGAGGTTACAGATTGTGCTGGAGTACAAATCTGCTGCTGTTAATATCCCACAGTACCTCATGTATGCCCAGTCTTGAGTTGCTAGATCTGTTTAAAGTCTATTCCATTTAACATGGTGATAGCACCACACATTGCAATGGAGGGTATTTCAATGTGGACTTCACCTCCACAAGGATTGTGCAGTGGTTTTTACTAATACTGTCATGGATAGATGCATCTACACCTGGCAGATTAGTAAGGACATCATCAAGTATGTTTTTCCCACTTGTTGGTTCCCTCACCACCTGCTGTAGACCTTGTCTAGCAGTTATGTCCTTTAGGACCTGATCAGCTCAATCAGTAATGTTGCTGATGAGCCACTTGGTTTTGGACATTGAAAACCCCCACCCTGAGAATATTTTGTGCTCTTACCACTCTCAGTGCTTCCTCCAAGTGTAACATGAAGGAGTACTGATTCATCACCCAAGGGAGGATGGTATATAGTAATCAGTAGGAGGTTTCTTTGCCCTGTTTAGGCTGAAGCCATGTTGTTGTGAATTCCCAAGGTAACTCCCCCCTGAACGTAAAACCCTGTGCTGCCACCTCTTCTGGGTCTGTCCTGCTGATGGGACAGGATATATCCAGGGATGGTGATGTAGTGTCTGGACATTGTCTGTAAGGTATGATTCCACGAGTATGACTATGTCAGACTGTTGCTTGACTAGACTGTGAGGCAGCTCTCCCAGTTTTCTCATGAACCCCCAGTTGTTAGTAAGAAGGACTTTGCTGTTTCTGCCATTGTCTTTTCCAGTGCCTAGGTCAATGCCAGGTGATCCATTTAATTTCTTTGTTGAAACTTTGTAGTGATTGATACAACTGAGTGGCTCGCTAGGCCATTTCAGAGGGCAGTTGAGAGTCAACCTCACTGCTGTGGCTCTGGAGTCACATGCAGGCCATACCAGATGAGGATAGCAGGTTTCCTTCCCTGAAGGACATTAGTGAACCAGATGGATTTTTCCAACAATCAGCAATGATTTCATGATCATCAGTAGATTCTCAATTGCAGATATTTTTTATTGAATTTAAATTTGAATCCAGGTCCCCAGAACATTTGCTGAGTTACTGGATTAATAGTTTCATGATAATACCAGTATGTCATCTCCTGCCCTTAGGCATTGCAGAAGGAACTTTACCTTCAGCTTGACAGAGCAGGGCAGCTTTGGGTGCAACAAGTCAGACACTTGGCTCCAAGAGATGGGAATTAGGTGAAGTTATCATGCATTGGCTGTAATTTGTTGTTGTGTGCAAGGCAGTAAGCCCCTATTTATTCCCAAAGCAAATGTAGCTTTTCCACTCGTTCCTTTCTTTGATTTCCCCTTGTTCAATTAAAGTTAACCTGATCAATTACTTGAAGGCTTTGTAACAAGTGATCCTCCCACATTGAACAATAACAATGTGCCATGTATTAGGCAAAGAGTAGCGTTCATTCAAACTGGGTTCTAACATGATATGGTAGTGAGAACTGATTGCCTGTTTATCTTCATTCTTATAGTTGCAGTTACAAAGACAGTCAGTCAGGCAGTCAGTAATTTAAAGAAGCAATGAATTTACAACTTGAGTTGCAATGAACTGTCACCATGCTACCTTTATGCCGTCAGATACAAAAGAGTGCAGCACCAAAGGAACGTGGTGTGTATACAAAATGAGGTGAGCAGTGGAGGACTGCATGAGATAACTTGCCAGAATTCATGGCAAGAAAGCATCCATGAAATAAAGTTCAGATCCCTTCAGTTCCTGAGTGCAATTAATTCAAGTGAAATATAATTGTTTTTGATAGCTTTCAAAATATTAGACAAAGGAGCAAGCATAATAATGCATTATTACTAATAATGAGCAACATTAATGCAATTCTCAACATATATATGGCCAGATCATTATTTTATTGTGGTTTATTTGTCATATTAATTATTGTTTATACTTTGCAAGTTCACAGTAAGAACAGTATTACCCCTTGCTGTCTAATTTGCCCTCATATGATCAAAAGCATTTAGAACATTCCCAATGAAATCCTTGTGATGATATGTGCACATCAGTGAACACTTCACACCACTGTCACTTATGAATACGAAGTAAAGTATTATGGAAACTTATAGAGAACCGCTTTCAAAGAGTGGAACATATGTGGACTGACTATACACATTCGTAGGTGAGGTTTCTTTTAAAGTTGATATGAAGAGTGACCCACTTGCAGATGTTCTCCTGATCAACCAATTCTGATATGTTGTTATTACACCTCTGGAGCAGGTGTGACTTGAACCTAGGTCACAAGGTAGCAACACTACCACTGTGCCACTACAGCTCCCATGAGCGACCTGACCCACATTCAAAGCATATTAAAGCATTTAGTTGGTTGTTAAATTTTCAATTGTGTATTCAGCAAAGTTTACCCTATTCGTTGGTTAATTGGCTTATAGAGAATCATGGAACTGAGTAGGAAGGATGCTAGGCCCTCAATGATGGTCCCATTGTTAAATCAGGCCAGTTGTTCAATTGTTAGCAGAGTTGCCTAACTGAGGTTACGGAAGGTACAGTGGAATGAATAGGTTTCAATCTTGAACAGTAAGCATTGGGGTATAGAAAATGCTGATCAGTTGTATCTCAGTTAGTGACAATTCATAACTAATAAATGTCTCTATTTGATTTAAGGTTTATTATAGAATACTACAGGGAGCAGTTATTGAAGCTGCAATTAAAGCAGAGTCAAACTAAGCAAGTGCCTAGTACAGCACAGGAAAGTTAACAGTTGGTCTGTAGAAGTGGAAATCTGGTGATTTCAATTTAGTTGCATAATGTTTGGCAGACTAGAGAGATCTTGCAGTTCAGAGAAAGCTGTACATCAGTTTTAGCAGATCAAGCATCTTGTGATCTTCCAGTGATCTCCTGCTCTACACAACGTAGAGTGTAAGGTTACTTGACCTGGCAGAGACAAAGCCCAGAATTTTGTGTATATTATTACAATTAATTATATGTGTGCTGTACTTGCTGTTCTTTGCTTTCTGCAATCTTGCTGTGCCCTCAGCTCATTAAGGATTTTGGTGACCTGCCATTTTCAATCAATTCTCCCTGGTTTCCAGTGCCCACAGTACCTCATTTCCCTTCCGAACCTATAACCTTGATTCAAGCCTCCTAATGCACATCAAATTCCTACAGACAGTAAATGAAACGAATGTCCAGATCACTTTTTGAAGATATTTATTCAAAATCCTGAACGCATATTCCCTTGCGCTTTAGATAATGTTATATTGTACTTTACCTGATTGAATTTTGAAAGACAAAGCCTCTAAACAATGATAGCCCAAATGATCAAACTATTGTAAACAAATCATAGAATGGCATTGACCCCACAAAGTTCCAACTCAGGGGCAAGAGTTGGAAAGCTGAACAAAATTGAAACTTATGTTTGGCTCTTTGTGACTATGGGGTGATGTGTGGAGTTTGCATATTCTTCCAGCGTCTGCGTGGGTTTCCTCCGGATGCTCTGGTTTCCTCCCACAGTCCAAAGGTATGCAGGTTAGATGGATTGGTCATGCTAAATTGCCCATTGTACCCTGGGATGTATAGGCTAGGTGGGTTAGCCATGAGCAATGCAGGGTTATAGGGATAGGGGATGGTGCTGGGTGGGAAGCTCTTCAGAGGTTTGGTGTAGACCTGATGGGCTGAATGGCCTGCTTCCACAGGGATTCTTTGAAATTCTATGAAATGATTAAAGAAAGGAATTAGCATTTGGCTGGTTTTGGGGGACCAAAGGAACAGGAGTAGGTCAACTGTTTGAGCCTGTTCTGCCCATTCAGAGAGATCATATCTGATCATGGGGACAAAAGCCCCCCCAGAATTTTTAAATGTTGATTTTTAATAATGAAGAACAACAGATAAAACAGAACTTAATTCAGAAGCAGCACAAGTGAGCTCACTTATGGCTTAAAAATGACTATGCAATCATTGACCTGTATAAAGGCCTTTAATGAGTAAGCCTTAATCAGTAAGCCTTTACTGATAATATTTCAAACTTTATTACTTTTGGTAGTTAGTCCTCAATGGCAACCAACTTATCTGCTGTTGTAAAAAGAATTTGACCCATATTAAAAGTTCAAAGTGAATACTTTGTATCGGTGTTCACTAGTGAGAGGGATGATGTGAGTATAGAATTCAGGGAGAACGACTGTAATAGACTTGAAGAAATTAGCGTAGACAAAGAGGAGGTTGTGAGTGGCCTGGCAGGATTCACTCTCCAGGGTTGGATGAAATGTATCCTGGGCTGTTGAGTGAGGCAAGGGAAGAAATAGCAGGCACATTGGCAATAATTTTCAATTCCTTCCTGACCACAGGTGAAATTTCAGGAGATTGGAGAGCAGCAAATGTTCTACCATTAATCAAGAAGGGAGCAAGGGATAATCCAGAAAACTACAGACCAGTCATTCTAACCTCTGTGGTGGGGAATCTATTGGATGCTGAGAGACAAAATTAATCTATACTTGGAGAGGCAGGGATTAATGAAGAACAGTCAGCATGGTTTTGTTAGGGGATGTCATGCCTGACTAACAGATTGAATTTTTCAATGAGGTAACCAGGTGTGTAGATGAAGACAATGCATTTGATGTAGTCTCCTTGGATTTCAGCCAGACTTTTGATAAGGTCCCGAGTGAGAGAGTGATAGTAATAGTAAGAGTTCTTGGGATCCAAGGAAATGTGGTAAATTGGATCCAGAAACAGCTGAATGGCAGGAAGCAGAGGGTGATGGTCAAGGGTGTTTTTGTGACTGGAAGCCTGTGTCTAGTGGTGTTTCACAGAGGTCACTGTGGGAGCCCTCTCATTTTATGGTATATGTAAATGATTTAGACTTCAATAGAGGAGGATTGATCAGTAAGCTTGAAGACAATATGAAAATTGCCAGAGTAGTAAATAGGAGAATACTCTTAGATTACAAGGTGACATAGATGGGCTAGTCAGGTGGGCCGATTAATAGCAAATGGAATTCAGTGCAGATAATTATGAGGTGATGCAGGACAGAAAAGAACAGTGGGAACCTGGGAAGCACCAAGGATCAGTGGGACCCATCCCTTAACGCAACAGGACAGGTAGACAAGGTGGTTATGAAGGCTTATGGGATATTTGTCTAAATTATCTGAGGCATAGAATTTAAGAGCAGGGAGGTTATGCTGGAACTGTATAAAATATTGGTTAGCCTAGAGCTGGAGTATTGTGTGCAGTTCTGGTATCCACATTATAGGAAGGATGTGGTTGCATTGGAGAGGGGCTAGAGGAGATTTACCAAGAGGTTGCCTGGACTAGAGAGATTTTGTTATGAAGAGAGATTGAATAAACTGGGACACAAACAGAAATTGCTGGAGAAACTTAGCAGGTCTGGAAGCAATTGTGGAGAGAAAGTCTTTTTTCCAAAAACTATAAACAGGATTTCCCAGGCAGATTGATTGTTTATGCCTGCTCCTACCCCACGGAAATCATTGCTTCCTACCTCAACTTGATTTTTCTCTCCTTGTCTCCTTTCTCATTTATACCTCTGATTCTTCTGATGCTTTACATCAGTTTCAAAATTTCCATTTCATGAGCACAAGCGACATCCTCTTTATCACGGATAGTCTCAGAGCTCTCAAATTCTTCCTGGAAAATAGGCTTGAATGGTCCTCATCCACTTCCCTCCTCTGCCTGGCCAAGCCCATCCTCACCCTGAACAACTTCTCCTTTAACTCCTTTCACTTCCTTCAGGTCAAAGATGTGGCCATGGGTACCCATATGGGCCCCAGTAATGCCTGTCTCTTCATGGGGTACATAAACATTCCTTGTTCCAATCCTGTTCTGGCCCCCAACCCACAACTCTTTCTCCAGATGACATCATCAGTACTGCTTTTGTCACTTGTTTGGAATTGGAAAAGTTTGTCAATTTTGCTTCCAAATTCCACCCTGCTTTCACCTTTGCCCGGTCTATCTCTGATTCCTCTCATCTCTTCCTCAACATTTCTGTTTCCATTTCTGGGGATAGACTGGCCAGCAAATACACTACAAACAACAGACTCCCACAGTTATCTTAACTATACATTCCTCATACTCTGCTTCTTGCAAAGACTCTATCCATTCTTTCAGTTTCACATCCAAAGGATTGTTAACTGCCATCTCCACCACCTCCAGCAGGATTCACCACCAGGCACATTTTCCCCTCCCCTCCCTTGTCAACCTTCTGCAGGACTGTTCCTTCTGAGACATCTTGGTCCATTCCTCCACCAGTCTCAACATCTCCCCAATCCCCTACAGCACATTCCTATCCAATTGCAGAAGGTCATAGCCATAGAATCATAGAGGTACCAGCACGGAAACAGACCCTTCCATCCAACTCGTCCATGCCGACCAGATATGCTAAGTTAATCTAGTCCCATTTCCCAGCACTTGACATATATCCTTCTAAACTCTTCCTATTCATATAACCATTCATATACCTTTTAAATGTTGTAATTGTACCAGCCTCCATCACTTCCTCTAGCAGCTCATTCCATACACATGCTACCCTCTGCATGAAAATGTTGCCCTTTAGATCCCTTTTATATCTTTTCCCTCTCACCCTAAACCTATTCTGGACACCCCCACACCAGAGAAAATACCTTGTCTATTAACCCTATCCATACCCCTAATTATTTTATAAACCCTTTTACCCATTTACTTCCTCCCTCCTCATTCTCAAAGCTCCAAACAAACCTTCCAGGTGAAGCAGCGAATCTAGTCGACTGCATTCACTGCTCCCAATGTGGTCTCCTCTACACTGGGGAGTTGAAGCACAGACAGGGGACTGCTTTGCATAACACTTACGTTTTGCCTGCAAGATATATCCTAAGTTTCTGGTTGTCTGCCACTTCAATATACCATCATATTCCCTGACCACATCTCTTTCTTGAGCTTCCTGCAGTGGTCCAATAAAGCTCAGCGCAAGATGGAAGAATAGCACCTTGTTTTCCACTTGGAGAACCTGCAGCTTTCTGGACTCAATAGCAAGTTCATCAATTTTCGGGCTTGATCACCTCCTACCATGTCCTTACCCCAACCCCATTCGCCATGTCTTGTTATCATATGCAGTGCTAACATAACCAACCAATTACTAATGCTCTCCATGAGTCAACATATACACCAACCGTTTCATTGCTACAATCAGTTCTGAAGAAGGGTCACTGGATCTGAAATGTTAACGTGGCTTTCTTTCGATAGATGCCAGACCTACTGAGTTTTTCCAACAATTTCTGTTTGTGTTTCTGATTTGCAGCACCCGTAGATATTTGTTTTTTTTAATATACTGGAATTATTTTTCTTGGAGTAGAGAAAAATGAGGAGGGACATATTGCAGAAGTATAAAAATTATGAAGGGCATAGACAGGTTAGACAGGAAGAAACTTTTCCCACTGGTAGAGGGATCAATGACCAAGGGACATAGATTGAAGGTAAGGGGCAGGAGGTTTAGCGGGGGTTTGAGGTAAGATTTTTCACCCAGACATTGGTGGGTGAACCCTGCATGTGAGGGTTGTAGCTGCGGAAACCCTCATAACATTAAGAGGATTTAGATGTACACTTGCAATGCCAAGTCATACAAGGATAGGTGTTGGAAAATGAGATTAGAATAGGTTATTGTTTTTGACTAGTACAGACTCCAAGTGCCAGAGAGCCTTTTTCAGTATTGTAGATCTTAATGATTCTAAGACATAAAAATCACTTGCATCTATGTGCTTTATCTAGAACTCCCTCATTCACTTGTGAAACAGAAAGCATGTTTTCATTTTTTAAAACTATGTATTGAAGCTATAATCATGTTACAATCTAACAATATTGTTGTTAAGATTAGAGAATCATTTGTTTCTTCATGTAAAATAATAGGGTTTACAGTAATAATTATTGAGTATTTGTTTGTTATTAATAAAAGAATATCAAATGTATAAACTATATTCCAGACAACACAAGCCTCACAATCTTTTACTGCCTTGACAGATATGAATGCTACAGTGCGCAGAATTGATCAGGTTACAAATATCTTGGCTCCAATGGCAGTTGGTCAAATAGTGACCTTTGGCTCTGATGTCATTGGCTGTGGCTTTATCTCTGTTTGGAACCTCTGCTCAATGTGTCTTGAGTATTATCTGTTATGGAAAATTTACCAAAGAACACCTGCACTGGCCATCAAAGCAGGACGGAAGGTGGATGAACAGGAAATGAAACCATTGAACAAACAAAAAGGTACTCAATATATATCAGTGTTGAATGACCACTTAGTCAATAGATAGTTCTGTCATAGCTGTACACAGGATACTCATTGACATAAGTTATTTTGTTCTCTGGCATAATTGCAGAGGCTTCATATTGTTGTTGAGTTATTGACTTTTTCCTATAATTAGATATAATAAAATCTTTTTTCCACTCAAACATGTTTATGTCAATCCTAATCTATAGTATGAAATATATTTAAAAGGAGGCAAACTCTGACTTACAAAATACTTATTAAATATTATAAGCATTCCCTCTGATGGGTTAGGAACAATAACATGGAGAAGAGTCTGGTGGTGGCCAGTGAGCTTCTGAGATGGAAATTCTTCTCATTTTGTGCCCAGTGTGCTTACTCTGTGGGATTCACTTGGCAGCTTTGATTATATTGTGACACATCTCCAAATGAAAGGAAAGCAAATTGGAGGAAAAGTCAATTATTACCACACTTATTGTTTAGCTCATGAACTGCAGGTGCCAATAAACATGCAACCACACAATTTTTTTATCTGCTCATTTGCTTGAATTTCTGTTCATAATAATAAGGAAGAAAGATCCCAGGAGGAGGCATGGGTGGCCATGGCTGACGAGGGAAGTTAAGAAACATATAAAGTTAAAAGAGAAAAAGTATAACATAGCAAAGATAAGTGGGAAAACTGAGGACTGGGAAGCTTTTAAAGAGCAACAGAGGATTACTAAGAAGGAAATACGCAGGGAAAACATGAGGTACGAAGGTAAACTGACCAAAAATATAAAGGAGGATAGTAAAAGCTTTTTTAGATATGTGAAAGGCAAAAAAATGGTTAAGACTAAAATTGGGCCCTTGAAGACAGAAACAGAGAAATATATTACGGGGAACAAAGAAATGGCAGAAGAATTGAATTGGTACTTCAGATCTGTGTTCACTGGGGAAGACACAAGCAATCTCCCTGAGGTAACAGTGGCTGAAGGACCTGAACTTAAGAGAATTTATATTTGCCAGGAATTGGTGTTGGAGAGACTGTTAGGTCTGAAGGTTGATAAGTCCCCGGGGCCTGATGGTCTACATCCCAGGGTACTGAAGGAGGTGGCTCTAGAAATCGTGGATACATTGGTGATTATTTTCCAGAGTTCGATAGATTTGGTATCAGTTCCTGCGGATTGGAGGGTGGCTAGTGTTGTACCACTTTTTAAGAAAGGTGGGAGAGAGAAAGCAGGAAATTATAGACCACTTAGTCTGACCTCAGTGGTGGGAAAGATGCTGGAGACTATTATAAAGGATGAAATTATGACACATCTGGATAGTA
>NC_057716.1:623426-629336 GCF_004010195.1 Chiloscyllium plagiosum | reverse complement strand
CATTTAGGACAGAGATGAGGAGAAACTTCTTCACCCAGAGAGTGGTGGCTGTGTGGAATGCTCGGCCCCAGAGGGCAGTGGAGGCCCAGTCTCTGGATTCATTTAAGAAAGAGTTGGATAGAGCTCTCAAGGATAGTGGAATCAAGGGTTATGGAGATAAGGCAGGATCAGGATACTGATTAAGGATGATCAGCCATGATCATATTGAATGGTGGTGCAGGCTCGAAGGGCAGAATGGCCTACTCCTGCACCTATTGTCTATTGTCTAATATGTGTAACTATTTCATTAACCACGTCTGCCACATAAATTATGATTAATCCATAACAAAACATTTTGTTAAGTTGACCATTACACAACAAAAAATTGTGTTAAGTTAACCATTAGCTTTAAAGTTTAGATATTTTGAAGATTTCCAGTGAGCTGACATTATATTATGTTATAGTCCCATTCACCCTATAAGTTGTACTGTATAGCCAGTAAATATGCATAAGTGTTGTAGATGCTGAAAATTTGCAGGCATCACTGGTTGAACACTCATTCAGCATTCTCATTGCCGAATGTACATTTTTATGAGGGTGGTATGGTGGCTCAGTGCTTAGCACTGTTGTCTCACAGCAGCAGGGACCTGGGTTCAATTCCGGCCTTAGGTGAGTCTCTGTGTGGAGTTTACACATTCTCCCCATGTCTGTGTAGGTTTCCTCTGGGTGCTCCGGTTTCCTCACACAATTCAAAGATGTGCAGGTTAGGTGAATTTGCTGTGTTAAGTTGTCCATAGTGTTCATGGATGTATAGGTTAGGTGTATTAGAGAGGGGTAAATGAAGAGTAATAGGGAAGGGAAATGGGTTTGGGTGGGATATTCTTTGGAGGGTCAGTGTGAACTTGTTGGGCCAAAGGGCCTGTTTCCACACTGTATGGATTCTAAAGCAAAATAACATTACATTATTTAAAATGAAGTAGATGTTTCTATTTGCCAACGTTAGGTTGCAAACAGCTAAAATATAAACAGAGTAAGGATGAACAGACACTATTCTAATTGTTAAGTGCACTTTTGAAATTTTAGTTTCAATTTGAGTGGAGTGGAATGATCATATTATCTGTGCTAATTAAGAATTACTTGTCGTCTGATAAGCTGATTAAATTCAGGAAATTTAAACCTGTGAACTGCTGTGTGTTCTGAAAACTTTTATCACAACTTTGATCTGGAGGGCTCGGAGTTTGCCACTAGTTACTAACTGAAGATACTGTGCATTTGCAGATATTGAATATGGCCAAACAAACACAGATGGGAAATCAGAATCAGCCTGCCCAGCTGAAGGTGTTCAACTGATGAAAGTGAAGACAATAGAACAAGAAGAAGAGCGTCATTGTAGTGATAAAGTTTTTGGACCTTTCCTCACATTAAGGGATGGGTGGGTAGCCTATTACAACCAAAATGTTTTCTGGGCTGGCATGGGCCTTGCGTTCCTTTATATGACAGTGCTTGGTTTTGACTGCATCACAACTGGATATGCCTACACACAAGGTTTGAGTGGATCTTTTCTTAGTCTGCTGATGGGAACTTCAGCTATTGCTGGAATTCTGGGAACCATAGCGTTTACATGGATTCGCCGAAAATGTGGCCTGATCCGTACAGGCTTCATCTCTGGTGTGGCTCAATTTTCATGCCTGATTTTGTGTATAGTTTCTGTCTTCGTGCCTGGGAGCCCTTTAGATTTATCTGTGTCACCTTTTGAAGGCTTTGCCAGCAGATATATGGCCATGAACACCTTGATGGAACCTGTTATGACAACTGCAGAACCTCCGCCAGTCACTACAGTCGGCTTTACCAACACAACAACTGAATCCCCAGGCAGTGGCCAATATCAACCAGAATCTTACATCTCAGTGGGTTTGCTGTTTGCTGGCATCATTGCTGCAAGAGTTGGTAAGTCTGAAATTTAACTATAGAGATGAGTTGCTTAGTCAACCTTCATCTCAAGAAGAGAAATTCATAGCCCTAAACTTGAAACTGCAAGGTTTATATCACATTGCCTCTATTGGTTAACATTTTGCAACGGAATGTCATGAAAATCTAAATAATAGACTTTTCAGGTTTTAGGCCAATATTAGACAGTCAGAATTAGCATTGATTAGATCAGATTTTCTTTATTTTGAAACAGAAGAATTGATCAGTGTCCAAAATGAGGGTGAAAACTGTTTCCATTGTAGACAGCACAGGAATTGCAGGCATGAAACAAAGTCTTTGATGCATATCTCTCTCTCTCTCTCTGTCTCTCTTGCAAGGAGCATAGAGAAATCCGACACCAACATGACACAAAGCTCTGTGCAGATTTGGAGCTCTTTCTCTTCATCATAGAAGTAGTAGCTTAATTCATGAAACCCTGCACCACCCGATTCTGCTTCCTACCCAAGATCAACTCCGCACTGTCCGATTCTACTTCCTACCCAAGATCCACAAGCCTGGCTACCCAGACCGACCTATTGTCTCAGCCTGCTCCTGCCCGGCCTTGATGCTGTCCTCTCCCTCCAGTCCAGGAACTCCGCACATATGTTCAGGACACCACCCACGCCCTCCACCTCCTCCAAGACTTCCGTTTCCCCGGTCCCCAATGCCTCATCTTCACCATGGACATCCAGTCCTCCAAGCCCTCCGTTTTTTTCCTCTCCAGACGTCCCTGCCAGTACCCTTCCACCGACACTCCTATTTGTTTGGCTGAATTGGTCCTCACCTTCAACAATTTCTTCTTCCAATCCTCACACTTCCTCCAGACGAAAGAGGTAGCCATGAGCACCTGCATGGGCCCCAGCTATACCTGTCTCTTTGTCAGTTACATAGAGCAGTCCATCTTCTGGAGTTATACTGGCACCACTCCCCACTTCTTCCTCTGCTATATAGATGACTGCATCGGCGCCATCTCATGCTCCCGTGAGGAGGTTGAACAGCTCATCAATTTCACAAACACATTCCGTCCCGACCTCAAATTCACCTGGACCATCTCTGACACCTCCCTTCTCTTCCAAGACCTCTTCATCTCCATCCACGAGGACCGACTCAACACTGACATTTTTTACAAACCCACTGACTCCCACAGCTACCTGGATTACACCTCTTCCCACCCTACCTCCTGCAAAAATACAATCACGTATTCCCAATTCCTCCGCCTTCGCCGTATCCGCTCCCAGGAGGACCAGTTCCACCACAGAACACTCCAGAAGGTCTTCTTTAAAGACCGAAATTTCCCCTCCCACATGGTTGAAGATGCCCTCCAATGCATCACATTCACGAACCATACCTCCACCCTCATATCCCACCCTTCCAACCGCAACAAGGACATGCAGGTCCTGAGCTTCCTCCATCGCCACTCCCTCACCACCCGACTCCTGGAGGAAGAACACCTTATCTTCCACCTGGGGACCCTTCAACCCCATGGCATCAATAGGAACTTCACCAGTTTCCTCATTTCTCCTCTCCTCACCTTACCCCAGTTCCAAACTTCCAGCTCAGCACTGTCCTCATGACCTATCCCACTTGTCAGTCTTCCTTCCCACCTATCTGCTCCACCCTCCTCTCCGACCTATCACTTTTACACCCACCTCCATCCACCTATTGCACTCTCAGCTACCTTCTCCCCAGCCCCACCCCCTCCCATGTATGTCTCCACCCCTGAGGCCCCCAGCCTCATTCCTGATGAAGGGCTCCAGCCCGAAACATCAATTCTCCTGCTCCTCAGATGCTGCCTGACCTGCTGTGCTTTTTCAGCAACACACTCTCGACACAGACCCAACCTTGTCGTAATGCCTAATGGTTGATATCTTGAGCTTTCTTTGCTGACAGGTACAGCCCTGTCTTTGCTGCCTGCCCCCTGCATATTTCTTCCCCTGACCACTCCCTGAACCCCCTACCACCATCGCCCACCAATGGCTTTGGGATTCAGCAAGAATATTTGGCCTCGAGTGGGTGTACTACCTGCAGTCATAGAGTCATAGGGTCATAGAGTCCTACAGTACGGAGTCAGGCCCTTCAGCCCAAACTGGTCCATGCTGACCAAAATGTCCATCCACACTAACCCCATTTCCCTGCACTTGGTCCATATCCTTCTCATTCTTTCCTATCTATGTATTTGTCCACATGCCTTTTAAATGCTGTTAATGTGCCTTCCTCAACTACTTCCGCTGGCAGTTCATTCCAAATGCGTACCCCATCTGTGTAAAAAGGTTGCTCCGCCTCCCTCCCAGTTCCTTTTTATTCTTTCCCCTCTAAAATTAAACTGATGCCCTCAAGTCCTCAGTTCCCTAGCACTGGGGAAAAGACTGAATGCATTCATTCAATCCATGTGTCTCACGATCTTATACACCTCTATAAGAACCTCATCCCCCCCTCCACCCAACCACACCTCAGTCTTCTACGCTTTGAAGAAAAAAGTCCGAGCTTGTCCAATCTGTCCCTATTACTCAGATCATCGAGTCCAGGCAACATCCTTGTAACTTTCTTCTGTACTGTTTCTAGTTTAATAACATCCTTCTTATAACAAGGTGACCAAAACTGAACACAATACTCCAAGTCACCATCACCTTTCCCGTGGATCTGACATCCCGTTCAAGAGAATAGCCTGCCTCATTAGCCAGCAGTTCTTGGTATGTAGGATTGCCACCCTACTGGGACGGTGCACTGCTGTCTAGCCAAGTGACCGAGTCACAGAATATGTTGGCTCTTCCTTAAGATAATACTCTAGTGCTGAGGCTTTTGCCAGTTCTGCAGCTGACAGAGAAGAGCCTGTTCATGTCTGTTAATTTGAACCATTTTGTTCTGCTCAGAACCCTTTTCCAATTCCTCTCTTTTATAGTTTCTCATGCTGTTCAAAAACTGTGTGAACTATTACATCAATGAAGCAAGTGGTTGCAGCAGAATCCTTGAAGTTAGGACATGGTCCTTTAGCATGCGCCATCATTCTCTCTAGAACTTAACATCTTTAGTGAAGTCTAGAAAGCAAACACTTCTACAACCTCGTCAAAAGCCACTAATGACATACAAGTAGTTGATCATTCCTTTAAACAACATTGGTAGAGAATACTTGTATACTTCCGTCCACGCATCAATGAATTTAATACACGCCGTGATGTCGAACACTTCTTTCGCCACCTCTGCCTCCGAGCTTACTTTCACAATCAGGACTCCCGCCCACCTTCCGAGGACCCCTTCGCCCACCTCCAACACACTGCATCCACCTGGACACCCCGCGCTGGACTATTACCTCCCTCAACCTCTTCATTTCCAACTGCCGCTGGACATTAACCGCCTAAACCTGTCTACGCCTCTCCCCCTACTCCAACCTCGCACCCTCACAACGTGCAGCCCTCCAATCTCTCTGCTCCAATCCCGACTTCACCATCAAGCCAGCAGATTGGTAATCTGGCACATTGACCTCTATACCGCTGAAGCCAAACGCCAACTCGAGGACACCTCTCCTACTCCAACCTCGCACCCCCACAACGTGCAGCCCTCCAATCCCTCTGCTCCAATCCCGACTTCACCATCAAGCCAGCAGATTGGTAATCTGGCACATTGACCTCTATACCGCTGAAGCCAAACGCCAACTCGAGGACACCTCTTCCTACCGCCCCCTTGACCATGACCCCACCCCCCATCACCAAACCATCATCTCCCAGACCATACAGAACCTCATCACCTCAGGAGATCTCCCACCCACAGCTTCCAACCTCATAGTCCGGGAAACCCACACTGCCCGGTTCTACCTCCTTCCCAAGATCCACAAGCCCGACCACCCTGGCCGACCCATTGTCTCAGCACGCTCCTGGCCCACTGAACTTATCTCTACCTACCTCGACGCTGTCCTATCCCCCCTAGTCCAGGAACTCCCCACATACGTCCGAGACACCACCCACGCCC
>NC_057716.1:592341-622358 GCF_004010195.1 Chiloscyllium plagiosum | reverse complement strand
TTCCAAACTTCCAGCTCAGCACAGTCCCCATGACTTGTCCTACCTGCCTATCTTCTTTTCCACCTATCCACTCCTCCCTCCCCGCCCCCCCCACCCTATCACCTTCATCCCCTCTGGCAAATATTTCCTATACATCTGCATTAATGCTCTCACCAAAATGTCATTCATCCAACTAGTGCCAGAGGGATGCGCAGGTACCACAAAACCACTTTAGGGACACTTTAAGGACGCGTAGGATACCATAATGCTGAATTTTGTGACCATAATATCTCACTACTATATAATACCTCTGGTTGAGAATTGAAAATTGAACACTTAACATTTACATGCAAAAATATGAAGTTTTAGTTTTATATTGAGTTCTTGTCTTTTTATTTCAAACGAGTTCATATCTGCTGAAATAATACACTAAATTCTAATTGTATGTAAATAGCGGTGTTATGTTATTTTGAGGCAATAAGATCGAGAGAGGATAATGGATTATTCTGTGAAACTGAGTTGTAGTAACAGAGGGTAACACGAAAATCAAAATAGGTCGTATTGTTCCTGTTTCAAGTTCTGGTCATACGGAGGTTTGTGTAATTCTAGGCTTCTTATGGGAAGGTTGTCATTTTATAAGTGAGTTTGATACATTAGGAATGCCTATCAGGAAAGAAGGACTGATGATTTTGTTGAGAAGCACTATCGACCTGAGTAATTTAATGAAGGGAGATAGATTTGGGTTGAATGGCCTAGTCCTGTTGCTGTAAAAAGATGTGATTAACATGCATTGGTTTTATTTCAATTTTATTTGGATGGTTGAAGCTTTAAGAAAAGAAAATGTAAATGTGCACACAGAGCTGAATTATGATGTGTTCAGAACCTGATGCATGTGATGTGTATGTGTGTATGTGTGGAAGATCTGTTATATAGTCATTAAACATTGTGGAATTTCTGATATAACAAATAATCAAAGGTTGTATTGCTTTTTCTTATTCTATCAGGTCAACTTTTATCTTGTAATATTGAACATCTTTTCAAGTTTGTGCAGCTAACACTGGCTCTTATGTATCTTTTCTCAGGGCTTTGGTCCTTTGATTTAACAGTTACACAGTTAATTCAAGAAAATGTGGATGAATCGGAACGGGGTATCATAAATGGCGTACAGGATTCCATGAATTATCTTCTAGACCTAGTCCATTTTATTATGGTAATATTAGCTCCAAATCCAGAAGCATTTGGCATCCTTGTGATCATTTCAACTTCTTTTGTTGCTATGGGGCATTTGATGTATTTCAGATTTGCTTACAAATCATTAGGAAGACAGCTGTTTGCATGCATTCCCAAAGAGCGGACAATTCAGACCAACAATCCCAAAGTAACAGACTGCGTGGCAGTTAGCACCTGAGTCATAATTAAAAAGATAATACCTCATTGACTAATACTTTTTAACCATTAGGCTTATATGTTAAAGGTATCTACTTTTCAAATAGTTTAGATATCCCAAGTAATAATAGAGTACAGAGTCCTACAAAAGCCATGTTTTCGTTACTTTCTGTATGCTCTTTCTGATATATACTATATTAAGCAATAGTTTGCAAGTACAGCTGAATTAGATATGTCCTATGGTAGGAGCTATACTGTTCGGAAGTTCATTTGCAGTTTCAGTAGTGAACAGTTGAATACAACATCATTCTACTGCAGTAAATGTGCATGTTATTATCTACTGCTTTGGTCAGGGACAAGTATGAAGTTTGAAGATACATGCTGCATGATTTGTATTTAGATGAACAACTCTAAAATATGTTAAATGCAGTGTGGTTCAGGTTAACCTTTTAATGTGGGGTCATGATAAATATTCTAATAATGGAGATATGATTATAATATTTATATGAATATTTGAATTTCACCTTCTTCATTCTAATATCATTGAAATAGAATTTGCCAAAGTGCAATAATACTTCCAAAATAATTTGCAGTATATTATTTGAGAATGAAAAATCATTTAATATTAAATAAATATTCCCAGTGAAACTGCATCTTGATAATTAAAACAGATAAGATCCTGAAACATGAGAGTCATTGTTGAGAGTTTTCATGGTGTGGAAATGTGGATATTAGCAAAGTTAAGTTTGAAAACTCCAAGCTGACAAACGTGTTTAATAGCAATTTGTAACATTGCTCTTTTTCTTGTTAATATAATGACAGGATAAGTCGATCCCCATACCTTCAGACTTTAGACTTCTTTATGACATATTGCTCTATTCAAATTAAAATCCATTTGGAAGCATTGAGTTAGTGATCTTACCTACTGGAATATGTGAGCTGGTGTTGGGTGGGGTGGGAGGGGATGTAGAGGGAAGAGCAAGAATTGCAGTGGTTGCAACTTGTATTGATATTGCAACTATATTCAAAAGGATTTCCTCTGACATTGCTTCAAGTGAAACTTTAAATACATCAAATGTCACCAAGCATAACAATCAGAGTAATCCCTTTCCCTAATTCTATATGGGAAGTGGGGGTCTGCTCTTTAGTATGTTATCTAATACAATTAATCTAATACAATTTTAAGATCTCTATGCTTAGAGGAATTAAATAAGACACCGTACATTTTTCATTGCTATGATATTCCATGTTTGAAAGTGGACATGATACAGTCTGTGCAGGTGAATTGTTTGTTAGATGCAGCTGCTGAACCTGTGTTACAGGGAAACCAACTGAAAATCTGTTACTTATAGTTCCAACTGCTGTGATTTTATGAATAATTTTGAAAAATCAACCAAAGGCTAGCTATATATTTGAACTTAAATTTCTAAAATTCATAATGTTTTTTACAAGTATAAATTCACAACAATCTTTTACAGTCAATATTTATAACAGAGCTTGAAATTAAATTTCTGGATTCCTGGGAGAGATGTATTAAACAATATTTTGAAATGTATTAATAATTTTACTATTCACTTGGATGAATAATGAAATCTCCTGAAAATCATACATGTACTAAACATTCCAAAGCTACAGTTTCTGAAATTGAAAGCACTGCTAAATAAAATGTTGTTAAAATAACGAATTGGTTGTGTTGTTTTGTTTCATGTTTTTAATGTCAAATGTCATATCCCAATTGGTCATTTCCCCATTCAGCAGGGAACTGCATCATTCAAAACTGATGTTTTAGTTCTTTACTGAGCTAGCTGATCTTTGCATTAAAGCAACAGAGTTTTTTTTCAGTTGAGCTCAGCATTTCCATGCCAGGAAGTCGCACATACATTAGGCAGATTCATATTTGTAATCACTATCTAATGAATTTTGCTGGGAAGTGAATGCATGTAGATTTTGGTGAGGACTAGACTGGACTTGGATGTGATGACCTTCATGTGCAGATAGGCTTCCAAAGTCCACGATTCCTGATTTTACCTGAAGAATGGTCACAGGGGTGAGGTATTGGAAAACAGAATTGCGTCCAGCCACTAGTTGGTGACTTCATAGAACATAGAAGAATACAGCGCAGTACAGGCCCTTCGGCCCTCGATGTTGCGCCAACTATCCTCCATATGACTATCCAGTGCCCGCTTAAATGCCCATAATGAGGGAGAGTCCACCACTGCTACTGGCAGGGCATTCCATGAACTCACGACTCGCTGAGTAAAGAACCTACCCCTAACATCTGTCCTATACCTACCCCCTCTTAATTTAAAGCTATGCCCCCTTGTAATAGCTGACTCCATACGAGGAAAAAGATTCTCACTGTCGCCCCTATCTAAACCCCTAATCATCTTATACACCTCTATCAAGTCACCCCTAAACCTTCTTTTCTCCAATGAAAACAACCCCAAGTGCCTCAGCCTTTCCTCAAGACATGACAAAAAAAAATTGGAAGGAGAAGCACCCCACCCATCTATTTCCCAAGCCAGCTGGATCCCTTCTTGCAATTTATGTAAGTTGGAGATAGGGGTAGAAATTATGATTGCTACATTTATTGATGACACAAAGATGGTTAGAAAAGTAAATTGTGAACAGGACAAAATGAAGCTACAAAGGGATATAGATTGCTAAATGAAGAGAAAAAGATCCAGTAAATGGTGTCTAATTAGGAAAATATTCAGTTTTCATTTTGACAGGAAGAATAAAATCAAAGCAAATTATCCAAATGGTGAGAAATTGCAGAGCTCCAAAATGCATACATCACAAAAGTTTAGTATGCAGCTACAATAAGTAAATAGGAAAACTAATGTAATGTTATTATCTATTGTAATGAGAATTGAATACAAACGTAGGGAGGTAATGCTTCATTTATACAGTGTACTGGTGAGACCACATCTGGAATACTGCGTACAGTATTGGTGTCCTTATATAATAAATTATGTAACTTCATTGGAAGCAGTCAAACAAAGGCTTACCAGGCTAATTCCTGGAATGAAAATGTGTTGCTGGAAAAGCGCAGCAGGTCAGGCAGCATCCAGGGAACAGGAGAATCGACGTTTCGGGCATAAGCCCTTCTTCATTTCATAGCCAGCATTTGCCATATTCTGGAAAGTGTTCCAAGATTCCAAAGTTTCTGAGTGAATGGCTTTCCTGAAGAAGGGCTTTCCTGAAGAAGGGCTTATGCCCGAAACGTCGATTCTCCTGTTCCCTGGATGCGCTTTTCCAGCAACACATTTTCAGCTCTGATCTCCAGCATCTGCAGACCTCACTTTCTCCCCCTAATTCCTGGAATGGATGGTTTACCTGTTAAAGAAAAGCTGTTCAGACTATATCTACTGGAGTTCAGAAGAATAAGAGATGATTTGATTGAAACATATGAGAGCTTGACAGGACACATGTGGACAGGACGTTTCCCCTTGTCAGATTCTAGAACCAGGGGTCACATTTTCAAAATAAGGTATAGTCCAAAGATAAGGAGAACTTCTTTTCTCAGAATTGGGAATATATGAAATGGTTTTCTTCAAAAAGAAGTGGAGGCAGAGTCCTTGATTATTTTTAAGATAAGAATCAGATAGATTCTTGAAAATAAGGTTTTCAGGGATAAGTGGGAATGTGAAATAATCAATTCAACCATGATTTTTTGAATAGGGGAGCAGGCTCACAGAGCCAATTTAATTGTTACATAAACCTAATTATAAACTTCCACCAAATTTGTACATCATATAAATTTACCCACCACCACCTGCAACCTCACTCCACCAATCCAATCATACATCTGCACATTCACCCTTTCACCCATTCACTCAGAAACTTTGGAATCTTGGAACACTTTCCAGAATATGGCAAATGCTGGCTATGAAATGAAGGATATATTTTGCACAACTTATCTTTACTGCTGTCTCTGTAGATCCCTGGACCTTTGAAGTTGTTCTGTATCCTCTATCAGAAATTTGACCAGGAAAATTACACTCAGGTAAGTGGGTAGTTTTTAGTCTGATTAGCTTGGGAAGTATTGATTCGGAGCTGATTAAGAGATTTGTGGCAAAATGTGTTAAAATGACACATAACAGAGCACATAAGGAAACAAAAAATACTGGGAATATTCAACAGTTTGGGCAGTTCCTTTGGAATTGGGAACAATCTTAATGGGCTGAGTTTGACAAACTCCCAGTGTTGGAGCCCAAGTTGGATTGCATGGACTGGTCAGCAGACAGTGAAATCCAAAAACAGATTTTGCCGAGTCCAACAACTCGACCGCAGGTGGGGGATCTGGCCAGTAGCAGATGTGAGTTTACAGAAATTTCCAGCACATTTAAAGGGACTGGCTCATTCAGTTTAAAAGCATCATATAAAACGATATGTGTAAGGGAGAGTAATCTAGGTTTCTTTCAAGGAGTGTCTGCAGTTAGAGGAAAGAGAGCTCCCAGGTTTAGTGCTTGCTGCCTGGAAGTGCTCCTCTAGACAGCAAGGTCATGGAAAAAAGAGGCCAGAGAGACTCATCAAAAAGGCATAGCTAGACGTCATGGATAACTGTAGCTGCGGGATGGTCACACAGGCATATTTATCGTGCCTCAGGGAATTCAATGACCTGCTGAAATCTAGCAAGGAGAGTAGACTTCATTACATGAAGCTCAAAGTCTGGGTATCACAAAAGGTAACAATGGAACATGAGACAAAGTTGTCAGTGCTGACTTTAGCAAAGCATTCACAGTGATATGCAAAGTAGCCTCACAGTAGAACCCTGTGGTCAATCTATATTGATCACTGTAGTACCAATCCTAAGTGGGACTCATGATACTTGATCTTGAACCTGATACTGACCGATGAGCGTAAGCAGCTCATTGGAGACCAGTGACAAGTTATACATCTGTACTTACCAGAGAAGGATGCTCTTGATGTAGGGAATAGAGACAAATTGAAGGAGGGTTGGCATCGTTTGCTGTGTCGACTCTAATGGAGCAAGAAACAATGGAGTTAGGACCTCCTAGTCACCCACGACCTATGATCATCTGCAGTCAGTGATGAAGAGAGGGAACTCCAGATGTTGGATGGGCAGTCTGAAATGCTGGAAGATGTAGCATGATGAAATGATCTGAACAGCAGAAAAGGCAGCAATATGTGCAAAAGAATTGCACAAGAACTCAGGTGCCATGTTCTAAAGACATAACATCACTAGTGCAAAAAAGTGCACTTTCCACCACTGGAGACACTTGCACATCATGTGGTGATAGATGATTCATTGAATGTGAGATTGGTGGGGTGTAAAGTAATGGGAAGGGGAGCTGAATTGTGGTTCAGAATGTCAGGGAAAGGGTGAGAGCTGAAATGCAGAAAATGTGATAGACACAATCAAGGATCCTGTGTGGAGGGAAATCTGTGGTTGAGGAGAAATGAAGGCATATCAGAAACTTTGGTATGGAAGGTAGACTGGGTGTATTGGAGAGACAACACCAATGGAGTGGACGAGAACATTGCAGGGTGGCACGGTGGCTCAGTGGTTAACACTGCTGCCTCACAGCACCAGGGACCCAGGTTCAATTCCGGCCTTGGGCTATTGTCTGTGTGGAGTTTGCACATTCTTCCCACAGTCCAAAGATGTGCAGGTTAGGTGAACTGGCCATGCTAAATTACCCATAGTGTTAGGTGCATTAGTCTGGGGTGAATGTAGGGGAATTGGTCTGGGTGGGTTGCCCTTTGGAGGGTCGGTGTGGACTTGTTGGGCTGAAGGGCCCGTTTCCACACTGTAGGGAATCTAATGCTGAGTTCAACAGTTTCAGTTCATAAAATCTGCCCCATTATTTCGGATGGCAACTTTCAGTTCAAATTTTCTCAAAATGCTTAAGCTAGACACATGGGAGAATCGTGAGGTTAACCTTTTGCCTGAATCATGAGCGATACCCTTCCTGTGTTTTCTGCTTATTCATGTGCTGACAACAAAAATGATGAAAAGGTACAAAGTAGGAACTTAGACTGTTCAACTGGTTTCCCTTTGACTCAGATGCTAATCACATGCAGGCTTTTTAACATTGTATTTTCACTATGACATTGTCTCTTACAAAAACATTTCTTAAGAGGTCGTTTAAATGAGAAAATACAATGTCTTGATGCTGAGCAAACCTTAGCAACTTTGACAATATGATGTACATTATTTTGCAGCGAAAGGAAAAAAGCACATTTGGATAATAAATCTCCAGTGTATCTGAAGCTTAGAGTGATAGTCAAGCTTGGTTTTCAGAACCTAACGCAAGACTCCAATCATATTTTTCTTTATATCAGCAAACACCAAATGCGGTTTGAAATGAATTGAATGAGGCTTTTCAATGTATTAAAAAAGGTAGGTCATGTCTGGCAAATCTGATTGAATTTTTGAAGAGGTGACTAAAGTTGTGGGTATGTTGATTATGTGGATGTTCAGAAGGCAATTGATAAAAGATTTCTATCTAAGACCGAAGCTTATTGTATTGAAAGGAAAATTATTGACCTGGTTAGGAAATCAGTTGAGCACAGGAGACATAGAGTTAACATAATTGACATATGTTGTAACTGGCATAATGGGAATAGTGTCCATAAAGATAGATGCATTACTGACTAACTTGAAAGGATATAAAGCAGAGTAGTGCATATGTAACATTATAATGAGATATTGATAGATTATTCAAATAGAGAAAACTGTGGTAAATGAATTTCAATATGAACAAAAATGTAATCATGTGCTTGGGACTTACAAATAATAGAATAGGTTCTTTCTAAATGGTGAAAAGCCTGAACCAGTGGAGATTGAAAGTAATGTGTGTACCCAGGTACAGAGTTTATTAAAATACTATGAATAGGTACAGAAAATAATCAAACTGTCCAAGTGAAATGCTGTAGATATCAACAATGCAAGAGGACAGATTTAACACTTGAACATTTTAAATGAATTTCATGTTGAATTAAGTTGAAAAGTCAACCTGAATTTCTGCAAAGAAGAAAGAAAAAAATTGAGCTAAACTAAATTAGCCACCATTGTGAAAAGCACTAAGCTCCAGCTCATGATGCATTGGAGTGCTGATGTTGTCATGGAGGCATGTGATAATTTTAAACTTGTTGACTCAGGTACAAGAGAAAAAGGTCAGCTATAATCTTTTTATAGGCAGGAGACTAGGCTGGGTTAAATCTTTTAATATCTGTGATCTGAGCCAAGACAAAATTAAAATCTAGACAGTAATTTTGAAAATTCAGCATATGTTTCCAACCAAAATTAAGTTATTGAGTTGACCAATATGAATTTCAAGGCTTGAATGAGTAACCAAATGAGCCTGTTTACAACTTCATAAGATTGAAACATTCAGCCGGAAAACATAAATTTAACGATAACAATGAGAAATGCAGATCCTGAATTATAATATCACTGTCTACAAACAGAAGTAAGCATAGGCAACGATGTCTTACAGGACTATATGGCCACACTCTCGTTAGGAAGAGATCACTTAGTAGTGGTTTGACCTGAGAGTCATGACATCTTAGGTGAGGGGAGAGGAGTGACCTTCAGAGTAACCTCAGGCGGTGTGGGAATTGAACCCATGTTATTGCCATTGACAGTGTATTGCAAACCAATTCCTAGTCTACCAATCGTCATGGGAAGAAGGCATTCTGAAACTGAACATTATGCTAAGAGCATCTGGAGGAAATGAAGAATTGCAACTAAGATCAACCGTCAGATGGACATGCAAATGAAAAGATGTTAATTGAATGGTCCTGATAGCTGAATCCAATGATCCTGCTAAGTGGGTTTGAGTAGTTGTGCAAAGCTTCAGCTGATCTCAGTAAATCATGAGATGATGAGGACAAGGTTGAGAGTGAGATGCTCATTGAAAAATGCTTCAAACAGAAGCAAGAAAACTCTGGTACAAATGTACCCAAGGGTTTCTGATGAGATGATTGAATGCTTTGGAGATTTTGAATGACACATCGTTATGAAACCAGCAATGAAACTAATGATTCATCCGCCCTGGAAAGGAACCAATAGAACTAAGAGGAAATCTTGAAAGACAGCACCAAGAGATGGAAGAGAGGAAAAAGATTACCAGAGATATAGAACCTAGAGATCGAGTATATTCCATCATGGTGAGACAGAAGCCAAACAGAGTTATAGAGCGGGTACAATTACAATGTTTAAGAGGCATCTGGAAGGGTACATGATAGGAAAGATTTAGAGAGATATGGGCTAAATGTTTCCAAATGGAACTAAATCAGTTTAGGATACCTTGTTGGCATGGATGAGTGGGAAGAGTCTGTTGGATTAAGAACTTGTCAACATCCTAAAGACGAAGCAATGGAAGGGTTCATTACCCTATTCTCACACTCAAAAAGATTGCATCAGCACTGGCAAGGGAAAATGTTTACAGAAAACTATCTGTTAGAAATGTTTACTGGAATATAAAGCGTAATGAGGAATCCTTGCTATTGACAACTTTCAACACACCCTTTGTCTACAACACATTCCTGTACCTACCTTTTGGTCTTAAAGTGAGCCAGGAATGTGCTCCTGCAGGAGGTCGACAGGACTCACCAAGGATGTAAAGGATCACTTGGCATGATTTCCAGAAGAACATAAAGATCATGACCATCGTCTACGTGAAGCCTTGTAGAGAACCAGGAACCTTGGTGTATGCTGCTGAGAACTACTGGTCAGCAGCATAGAAGAAAAGTTCCAACAAACTCAACAAAATAATACAGAAGGAAAAATCTGCCACACTAAAACAGAAAGAAACTTGTCACACAGTAACTTTTAAGAGTTGTTGCAGTATTTAAGAGGAATCTTGACAGGTACATGAATAAGCAAGGAAAGGAGGGATACAGACTATGTAGATGCATAAGATGTTTAGTTGAGAAAGGTTTTATTTGACTTTGTGTGGGAAGGAGCCCTAGCAAAACTAGAATCATTGAGAATCGGGGGAGAACTTTCCCGATTGATGCAGGCTTGATGGGTTGAAGGGCCTGCTCCTGTGCTGTATTGTACTTTGTTCTTTGTAAATAAATGCTTCTACAAAAGCACTGGAAATAATCCTGATACAAGAGGGAAAACCATAACATTCACATCTAAAGTTTTAACATAAGCTGAGAACAGATATGCTGATTTAGAAAGAGTACTTTTGGTGGTCAGGTATGGGTGCGAGAAATTGCATGCACATCTCCATGCGAGCATGTTTATAGAGGAGAATGATCATTGCCTAATACAGTAGATCCTCAAGAAAAATCATTCAGAATTCTGGTGGATTTCAAGGGCACCTCTTGAGATATCAGGTACATTTCAGTCTGAAATACGATAGGGAGTGAAATGGCACATTCCTTATTTTGATTATAAGAGAATTTTGAAGTTAAAAAAGATCTAGGTGTAAAGATCCTTTAACTAGAGAACATAACACCATGAATTTTGTGTCAAATTAGGGATGAAACCAATAAAGGTGAGCTAGGGATGGCCTAAAATACAGCCAACACAGTTACGAGTACGTAGCACCTGTCTATCAGAGATGATAGTTCACTAAAAGATGCTATTCTGCTAGCTGCATCCAGAATAACCACATCCAAAACAGTTCCTCCACAAGACACATGAATGCCATGTGGGAATGGAGAAGTTTTAATTGATACACATGAATGTAATGTATGCAAGAAATAGAGATATGCATAGCAGAGAGAGGAGATGATAGCTACTGAAGCAATGTATGGCACACTGTGAAAGCCAATTTATTCATACACAATCAAGAATGGTATCATAAAGTTGTAGACCACTATTTGAAGTTCTCTTCTATTTGAAAGATGAAAAGAATTGACAGCCATGATTAATGTTCCCTGCCTAGTTGTGGTAACACACACAGTGACAGGTATCAGCACACCAATTGCAGGACTGACTTCTAGTTTAGGAAGTTGCCACCGTGCAGGCACGCTAGAGGCCAATGCAGTCTGAAAGAACTTTAGAGGGAATGCCGGCCACAACAATCATCACAGCAGTTCTGTTTGTTGAGCAAGAGATTACTGAAAGAACAATATTTGACAATGGAACCCAGCTTAACCCCAGTGAATATATGAAACTTGTTGAACAGTATGGATGCAAGGTTAATTTTCTCATCACCACATTATTCAAGGGGACATGGGTTTATAAAAAGGCACATTTAAATGGTCAAGAAAAACCTCATGACATGTCGAGAGGCCAAGGATGACCCACATTTTGCTGTCTTCTTATTTAACTACACTTCTCAAGGCCAACATGAAACTGCATGCACGGCACATCTAACTGAGTTTCTGAACAATGGTAAACCCAAAAGTGATGATACTGAGAAATTCACTGATGGCAACTCCATTGAATGTCAAGGGGCGGTGTTTAGGTTGTCTCTTATTGGAGATGGTCATTGTCTGGCATTTCTGGGGTGGAAATGTTGCTTATCACTTGTAAGTCCAAGCATGGATATTACACTAGTCTTGTTGCATTTGGATATGGACTGTTTCAGTATTTGAAGAGTTGCAAATGGCGCCTGAACATTGTGCAATCATTGGTAAACATCCTCTCTTCTGATCTTAAAGGTCATTGATGAAGCAGCTGAAGTTGGTTGGGTCTAGGACAGTACCCTGAGGAACTCCTCCAGAGATGTCCTGGAGCTTAGATATCTGACCTCAACCATTTTCCTATGTGTCAGGTATGACTCCAACCAGTGGAGAGTTCTCCCCAGATTCTCAATGATTCTAGTTTTGCTAGAGCTCCTTCCCACACAAAGTCAAATATGGCCTTGATGTCAAAGGCTGTCACTCTCCCCTCATCTCAGGAATGTTCATGTTTAAACCATGGTCAGGAGCTGAGTGGCCCTGGTGGAACCCAAACTGGGCAGCACTGAGCATGTTATTGCTGAGCAGGTGCTGCTTGATAACGCTGTGGATGACACCTTCCATCACTTTACTGACAATCGAGAATCAACTGATGTAGTGGTAATTAGTCAGGTTGGATGTGTTGTGCTTTTTGTGTACAGGATATACTCGGACATAATTTGCTGCATTTTTGGGTGGCTGCCAATGCTGTACCTGCACTGGAACAGCTTGGCTAAGTGAGCACAAGTCTCAGGATTATTGTCAGAATGTTGTTAGGGCCGATAGCTTTTTCATTTTTCAGTGCCTCCAATCATTTCTTGATATCATGAGGAGTGGAATTGGCTGAAGACTGATATCTGTGATGCTGGGGACCACCAGAGGAGGCTGAGATGGATCATCTACTCAGCACTTCTGGCTGAAGATTGCTGCAAATGTTTCAGCCTTATCTTTTGCACTGATGCCCTCATCCATCATTGAGAACAGGGATACTTGTGGAGTCTCCTGCTCCACTGAATTGTTTTCATTGTTCACCACCATTCATGACTGGTAGTAGCAGGACTGCAGAGATTAGATCTGATTTGAGGGTTAACTTAGCTCTACCTATCACTTGATGTTTATACCGTTTGGCGTACAAGTAGATTTTTTTTGTTGTATCACCAAAGTACACCTCAATTTTAGGTATGTTTGGTGCTGATCCTTACATGTCCTCCTGCACTTTTTAATAGACAGGATTGATCACTTGGCTTGATGGTAATAGTTGAGAGGGGATTATGTTGGGTCAGGAGCTTGCAGAATGATTTGGAGTACAAGTCCTCTGATGTTAATGGCCACAATGTCTCATGGATGCCTAGTCTTGAGTTTCTAGATCTGTTCGAAGTCTGTCCCATTTTGCACAGTGATACTGCCAGACAGCATCAGTCTTTCACTGAGGAAAAGGCAGCGGGCAGATAAATGATTTGTTGGGTGGACTTGTGTGGTGTGGGCACATGGGAGAGGGAATTGGAGGCATGGTCATAGTTTCTAGTGGCCACGAAGTGCCCCCCCCCACCCCATCCCTGCCTCTGATTGCCCCTAGATTGGGGCAAATGGAGTCCCCAAACCAGCAGGCACATTACCCTGGTTTCCTTGCTGGGAAATAAGCCACATTTGTTGCTGTTCAAGAAGGTAAGTAATTTGGCTAATGACCTGTTTAAGCCCTTAAGGTGCTGTTGATTGACTACTTAAGAGGGTTAATTGGTGGTGGGTCCAGAAGGTTCACCATGGACCTTCTCACCCACAATTTAATTGCCGAGGAGGCAGAATGAAGGTGAGTATCCCTTTGGGGCCAGCCTGGCCAATAAGAAATTATACTTCCAGAGTTAATTCTTTTTTTTTATAGAATCCGTACAGTGTGGAAATAGGCCCAACACGTCCACACCAACCCTCCGAACAGTAACCTATATATTTACCCTTGACTAATGCATCTACCCTACACACCCCTGAATACTATGGGCAATTCATCTAACCTGCACATCTTTAGATTGTGGGAGGAAACCGGAGCACCCAGAGGAAACCCACTCTCCTCACTGATGCGGCCAGACCGACTCAGTTTCTCCAGCATTCTCTGTGTTTCTTCCAAATTTCCAGCATCTGAGTATTTTGCTTTTATTCCTCCCAATTATATGACCTTCCCATCACCTCCAGAGACAGGAAATTGGGTCACAGAAGACAATATACTGATAAATAACACAAACTCCTGGCAGCACTTTTGCCTCTGAGTCAGATGGTTGTAAGTTCATGTTTCACCCTATCAATTTCAGCACACAAAGCCATGCTGACATCTGTGTTTTATGTTGCAGCACATGCATCAAACCAGGAACTAAATGACAATTTAAAGCCTGTGGCAAACTATATCGACCAGTATAAAACACCTCATTTTACTGTCAATTAGCAAAGTTTGTCAAAATGTGGGATGTAACTTTGGTTTTAAACATGTGTGTTATTCCTTCTGCTGGTGGGATTGCTAAGGACTTCCACTCAGCTTCACTGTTGCAGTTCCTTAAATGACTAAAAGTCACAAGCCGTATGATAGCTGACTACCATTTTCCAAAGCGTATGTTTGGGTTATACATTTACTCATATAAACCATTTTTATGGAGATTGGAAAATAACACTGATATCTATAAAAAACTAAATTCTAACCAGCTACAAATATTAATTTTCACTATTGGGGGATTCTAAAAGAGAACGTGTTTCAGGTTCAGATTACCTACATTCCAAGAAGGGAAAGTGTAAGCAATGAAAGATAGGTTCCACTGATGACATGGCAAATAGAGAATATGAGGAGACAAACATAAAAAAAAGAGGGTATACAATGCATGCTGAATGAATTCTTCAAAATACCCGGCTAAAAACAGCAAGTTGAGCAGAGAAACAAAATGCAGAGAGAAAAGATGGGTTGCACAGTGGTTAGCATTGCTGCCTCACAGCACCAGGACCCAGGTTCAGTTCCAGCCTCGGGTGACTTTGTATGGAGTTTACACATTCTCCCCGTGTCTGCGTGGGTTTCCTCCGGGTGCTCTGCTTTCCTCCCACAGTCCAAAAATGTGCAGGTTAGGTGAATTGCCCAAAGTGTTCAGGGATGTGTAGGTTAGGTGCATTAGTCAGGGATAAATGCAGAGTAATAGGGTGGGGGATGGGTTTAGATGGGTTACTCTTTGGAGGGTCAGTGTGGACCTGCTGGGCCAAATGGCCTGTTTCCACACTGTAGGGATCCCATGAAAATGGTAAATAACATTAATAGAAAGCCTAAATTTTCTTTTAGCATATAAATGTAAGCAAGTATTAAGAAAGAAGGCAAGCTCTGAAGGGTTAATAAGGTGATATAAATGCCTGCTTTGAAGGGCAAGGTCAATGCATTTAATTCATATTTTGTATTAGTGTTTACTGAGAAAAAGAATGCTAACTAAGTATAGGTGGAAGCAGAGATGGCAGAAGCACTGGATAGAATTAAAACTTACAGGCAGGATGAAATGGAAATGCTGACTTGGGTTTTAGTGGATAATTCATCCCATGGCTTACATCCAGGTTGCTAAAAGAAGCAGTTGTGGAGAAAGTGGAACAGCTTGAAAATCTTCCAATTTTTCTTGGCTTCCTTTGGACATACCAGAAGATTAGCAATTGGCAAATGTGACACTCTTACCCAAGAGAGGGCATAATGACCGGTAACTAATTGCAAAGCAGTGGTGGGTAATGCTTAAGAAATAATAAATGGGGAAAGTATGGAATATAGAGGGGTGCCAATTAATTAAGCAGAGCCAGCATGGATTTGTAAAAAGGCAGATCGTGCTTGACAAATCTTATTGAATTATTTGGTGAAGTAAGAATGAAAGTTGATGAAGGGAATCCACTTAATTTTATTGGTATTGATTTTGACAAAATACCACAAAAGAGTTGACTACCAACATTGAGGCTAAAGGAACAGAAGGATAAATGTCACCCTAGATGCAAAACTGACTTAAGAACATAAAACAGTTACCCATGATCAATCGATATTTTTCAGCCAGAAGGATAATAAACAAAGGTGTTAACAGTGCAGTGCTAGGAGCATTGTTTTTTGATATATATCAACAACCTTGGATATTGGAATACAAGAGTGACAATTCAAACTTTTCCAACAATGCTAAAATTTAAGGAGTGCAAACAGGATGGTATGAGTCGGCCTGCAACATGACATATGCAGACTAACAAGTTGGGCTGAGAAGTTGCAGATGGAATTTAATACAGAAATGAGATGATACTTTTGACAGAGGATTAGGAAGAGACAATATGCACTTAATGACACATTCCTAAGAATCTAGGTACAGAAAGATCCTTGTTCATTGGGTACATTGAGAGAGTTAATAGCAAAGCATATGAGATCTTGTGTAGCAAAAATTGGAATTGAGGACATAGTGGTTAAACTATAGCCAGAGATTTGTGTCTACTTCACTTTAGGAAAGATGTTATATTCCTTGAGAGGGTGTAGTGAAGATCCACCAGAATGGTTCCAGATTCTAGGATGAATGATTTTAGCTACAAGATTAGGTTGGAGAAGCTGGGGCTAATCTCTTGAGCTTGAGGGGTAATTTGACTGAATTGGGCAGGATATGACAAGCTCTTCCCATTATTTAGTGACATAGATTTAAGATTTTGCACTAGAGGTGTGGGCTGAGGGTGGGGAGCAGGGGGGAGATGGAATGGGTGGAAGAGCTTATTTTACAGACACACTGGAACTCACTGCGTACTCGGGTGGTGAACGCAAAGACAGGTAATGATTTCAAAAGGAAACTGGGGAAAATATATTTGCAGGAGATAAAGTTGGGGGATGGGCTTGACTGGATTATTCTTCAAGGACAAGGTAGGCAGAATAGCCTACTTCTGTGTTGTAATGTCTGCATGAACTTAGAAACATAATTTTCTTGCATTACTATAATTTGGAAAGTAGATTTATAGTAAATATAATTTCAAACATGCAGCAACATCCAAAATTTACAGAAGGAAACAAAAGTTCTGACCTCAAAAAGAACTGTTATCGCACAAAGCAGTCACGAGAAAGAATTGCTGCAACTCGCTGAGTCATGCAACTACCCAGAGACAATAACAAAGCCATGGCAGTAACCTGATTCTAGATGGACCTAGTATACTAAAATATATGCACAATATATCAGCTAGTATCTTCAACAACTGGACATGTTGAGAAATAGAGCAGAACAGATTTAAATGCTGAAATTTTGAAAACTCAACATTGCAGCACAGTTTGAGGATATCACAGAATGAAGCTCACATTATCTCAAAGTGTGGCAATTTATTTAGCAGCTGTGTTTGCTTTTTCAATTCGTTCTTCATGTTTACATTGGATGAACTATGACCAACTGTGACCTTTGTGCTAAACAACATATCAATCATACGCTTTTAATAAAAGTGTGTTATTTTGAAGCTTTGACTATACAGGGACATCTTAACAAGGCAGAGAAAGAGGGGAAGGCATTGTGCATTGTTTAAGTTTGCCCTTGCCTTCTTGTCAGAGATGACACCTCTCTGGATTTGTATCTTGCAATCCAGATTTTCAATGGACTGCCTGAAACATTTCTATCATAAACTGGAAACTAAATTGTGAACAAAGGTTTCTATGTTCTGTGTTATATGGTGTGGATATTAAAATGTGTAATAAATGATCAGGAAGGTTCTAATTCTGTGACTCAAGATAAACTGAAGCCAAACCAGTCTTATGGGGATTAATAGCTGCACTAAGATTAATAATTGACACCATGTTTAATTTGCTTTGGTGCATAGAAAATGTGAAACTTACCAGAATTTTAAGCTGACTGACCTCAACTAATGCACATAACTCACCACAGCAGCTGGATGAGTGATGGAAATATTAGATCAATTAATTAATAAAAGTTGGATAAAATACTAGTTCCATTAATAAAACTAGAATAACATATTAGTTCCATTAATAAACGCCCTAGAACTACTGGATTGTTATTAAAGGAAAGTTCAATAATACCCTAATAGAGATGAAATTTGTGATCTTTTCTCTGATTTACTACATCTGATTCCAGATCCAAAGCAATGCGGTTTATTCTAAACAGGCCACTGGAATAGCACGCTGCTCAGGTTCAATGGAACTAGGGATAGGCAATTATGCTGACCTAGTCAGTGATGCTCACATCCTAAGAATGAATCTGTTACAAAAAAAAATCCAGCCACCCAACCACATTTGATTGGTTAATGCTCACCTTTAACAAAAAGGCATTTCTTTCCAGATGTTAGTCACATTTAATCTGCAGAAGGATCAATGCAAAGAAGACATGAAGCTTTTCCAAACCTACTGTAGGAGGTGCAACAGAAATGTAATTTTCATTGGCAGGCTTGTTACCTTTTGCTCATACTTTTGTCATAGAAACATGGAAAGAAGGAGCAATTGGAGGCCATTTGGCTCTTCAAGCCCACTCTGCCATTCAATATGAAAATGGCAGATCATCCAACTCAATACTCTTTTCCCATTCTCTCCCAATACTGGTTCAACACTTCATCCCTAAGAAATATATTTAACTCCTTCTTGAAAACATATAATGTTTTGACCTCAACCGTTTTCTGTGATGAAGAATTCTATAGGCTCACCACTTTCTCGGTGAAAAGAAATCTCCTCATCATTCCTAAATGGCTTGCCTCATATTTTTAAACTGTGATTCCCTCGCTTTGGACTCCCTGATCATTGGGAACATCCTTCCTGTATTTATGAGAATTTTATAGGTCTCTATGAGATTCCCACCCCCAAGATGCTTCTAACCGTCAATGAATAATCAATTCAGCATCTCTTAATTTTACAGTCCTGCATCCAGGAATCAGTCTGGAAGAATTTTGTTGCATTCCAAGCACAGCCAGAATGTCCTTCCTCAGATAAGGAGATCAAAACTGCACTCATGGTCTCACCAAGGCCGTGTACACTTGTAACAGGACATCTTTGTTCTTGTACTCAAATTCTTAAACTGTGCAGGCCAACATACCGTTTGCTTTCTTCACTGCCTGCTCAACCTGTAATCTTATTTTCAGTGACTAGTGTATAAAGGCACTAGTTGTGCCTCCCCCTTTCCAAAGAATTTGCCATTCAGATAATAATCTGCTTTACTGTTTTTGCTACTAACGTGGATAACCTCACATTTATCCACATGATACTTCATCTGTCATGTATTTGTCTATTCACTCATTTTGTCCAAATTACACTGAAGCATCTCTGCATTCTCCTGACAATTTACCCTTCCACACAGCTCTGTATTATCTGCAAATTGGAGATATTACATTTGGTTGATTTATCTAAATCACTAGCAAATGTTGCGACTTGCAGGGATCCAGGCTCTGATCCCTGGCAGCACTGATCCTACTAATCATAGCCTGCCATTCGGAAAAATACCTATTTATCTTTACTCTGGTTTCTTATCTGCCAACCAGTTCCCTCTCCATATCAGTACAATACCTCCAGTATCATGAGCTTTAACTTTACATGCTAATCTCTTATGTAGAACCACATCAAAAATCTTCTTAAAATCCAAATAAATCACATCCATGGGCTCTCGTTTATCAACTCTAATAGTTACACTCTCAAAGAATTCCAGATTAGTCAAGCATGATTTTCCTTTCAATTTCCATGCTGTCTCTATCTGATCTCTTTACAGTTTTCCAAATTGAATCTTTTATAATGGACTCTAGCATTTCTCTACTACTAATGTCAAGCTAACTCTTCACTTCTTTAAAATTATGAGGTAACATTAGCTACCATCTAATTTATAGGATCTGTTCCAGAGTCCACAGAATCTTTCAAGATGACCATCTGTGCATCCAATACTTCTAGAACCACTTCTTTAAGCACTCTATATTATTGCACCCTAGGTCATTAACCCCATTAAGTTTTCAAGTGATTTCCTTCTGCTTCTCCCTCTTGTGAGATCCTGTATTCCCCAACCATTTTGGGATGCTATTTGCTTCTGTCTTTGTGAAGACCAACCAATGTATGTATTTAACTTAATCTGTCTTTAAATGTGCTTTTTCTCCATAGGTGCTGCTGGACCTGCTGAGTTTTTCCAGCAACTTCTGGTTTGATTTCTGATTTGCAGCAACAACAGTTCTTTGTTTTTTTTTAAATGTGTTTAAGTGGTCTGCCATCTGCTTATTCCCCAATATAACCACCTCTGTTTCTGATTGTAAGGGATTTACAATTACTTTAACTAATATTTCTGTCTTCAGAAGTTTTTACAAGCAGTTTGCATTTTGCCTGCAAGCTTACCCTCAGACTCTGATTCTCTCCCTTAATCAATCCCTTTGTCTCCAATTGCTGAAATCTAATCTTTGCCCAATTCTCAGGCCTTCCAGTCTTTTTTTGACTAATTTGTATGTTCACTCTCCTAAATTCCCTTGGGAACCATGATGTCACCTTTCCCATTTTATTTTTGTGTCAGAAAGTCCAGTTGTTCAGAGAAATGTTAAAGGCAGAGGCAAGACAAAGCTTTGATGATTGATCCGATAATTCAGCAAATTCTTGGGGTAAGATGGTGATGTGGTGATAATGTCACAGGACTAGCAATTCTCTGAGCAGATGGGTTCAAGTCACCACTATGGTAACCAATGGATAAACCTGAAGTTGAAAGTTAACCCCAGTGATTGCAACTGTGAAAAAAAAATCACTGATTATCATAAAACCCATTTGGTTTGCTCATGTCCTTCAGGGAAAGAAATCTGCCAATCTTACCTATTCTGCACTATAAGTCATCCCAGGCTCTTTAAAGCCCTCTGCCAAGCCACCCAGCTGAAGGGCACCTAGGGGTGGGCAACAAATGTGGCCTTGCTAGTAACTTCCATATCTCATGAAAGAATAAATAAAACCATTTTTGATACCCTTCCCACAACCTATTTTCTTCTCCTTCTCTGGAATCAAAGATTCAACTTGCACAAAATGTCTCACAGTGGTAACACTCTTTGACTGTATTGCCTTAAAATAACATTGTAATTGACTTTCTTTGTCTAAGAGCGAGTGCCTCATACTTTGTGCCAAATACAGTTCTTTCCACTTTTCTATCCCCAATATTATTGCTCCAGAACATGCGATTAGCCAGTTTAAGGAACAGCCACTGAATGAAGCAAAATTTCCAAGTAAGGAGGATGAGTTATTAATGTGAAGATGAGGACAGAATGGATTTGAACACGATGCTCAGTACATTGACTTCTTATTGGTCCTGCCTTTACTTACTCCATGTGTCAGACACACTGAGCTTTCCCATTGTGAATAAGAAAAATTGAGAAATCATTTGAAAAAAGCAGTGACTTTGTGCTTCAGTAATACTAGAGAAACATAGGCACTGTTCTTAAGCAGTGCACTGAGAAATCCAGATGCAATGACAATCACCGTTGACTGTGAAATATTCAGTGAAATACCTTCTTTGGGGGATTGTAATGGAACAGAAAATAGGACTCAGCATTAAACTGGTTATTGCTTCATATTCAGCTCATTTTACTGTAATGGTATTGCACAATTTCAATTCCTTAGCACAAGACTTCTGTCTTTTCCTCTTTATGTTGTCTGCATGGATTAAATAAAAATATAACAATGAGGTAGATTTTTGGGTGTGATTTTAACAGGCCTCAGGATGGGAGGCTGGGCAGCTTTCAGGAGATGGCAAAATGCTGGGAATTCATCCCAGGAATGTTCCCTGATGTCATCCTGCACCAGGCCATTATTCCAGCAAATAGGATGGCAGCAACTGAGGGCCATTTTCTCAGTGTTTTGACGTTATCAGTGGCAGAGTGGTCAGATGTTCCATTTTCCAAGGTACCCACCAACAAATAGTTACCTCTGCAGCCCCCATGAAGCTGCAATTGGCTTGGTGGTGTTTACACTCTGGTTCCCACTGCCTGGTGCCAGTAGGAAAAAAACAATGACCTACTTCTGTCTGAGCACACCTTGTAGCCTCAGTCTCAGTGTTGCTAACACCGTGTGCTGCCATCTCTTTGATTGAACTGGCATTGTAGGAGCCAGCCCATTGACCTTAATTAGATGGAAGGCCAGATGGTAGTCGAACAAGATGTATTCGGCCAGGTAGATTGCCAATGTGGTCCGGCTGTCTGCCCAAAGGATTAGAGCCTGCATGTGGTTCCTGGCATGATTAACCCTGACAGTAAAATCCCACCCCTCACCTTGACTACATTGCTGTTAATCTGATGAAGCAGATGACTGACATTTTGGTCAGCATGGACTAGTTTGAGCAAAGGGCCTGTCTCCATGCTGTTGGACTGTATGACTCTATGACCTACTCATTGAAGAACCCAATGCATTCACGATTTTTAAACATTTATTCACACTTTTATAACCAACTTGCTCAGGAATGTTATGACATATCTCTGGAGCATGTGGCACTTGAACCCAGGGTTCCTGGCCCAGAGGAAGGGAGTCCATCACTGAAGTTAATGCTCATTATTGAGGCGTAAATCTTACAGGAACTGTAAGACTGACAGTCTGCAAAGTTAAACGTGGAAATCTGGATGTCACCCATCTGAATTGGTCCTGCACTGCACTGTCCTAATACCTCACTGATAGATTCAGCATTCAAATTTATGTGGCAGTATGAAAATCAAGCAATTACCCATTGAGTCTCCACTGAACTCAGCAGAAAATTTTGGAGATTTTCTAATAATGTATAAGTTAAATGTTATCCTTGTGATAAATCTTAATTCCTGTCAACCAACCTCTTTACCATTAAAAAAAATATATTTACAAGTATGAAGTCTAATTCCTTCAGATTTTAATTATCATTGGAGATTTAAAGTTATGCTGATTTGGAACTATGTTGACATTTTGAAGCTAACTGCTGCAGAAGAAAGCAGTCTCTTAAACATGCACAGTTGAATGAGCAAAGCCTCAAGATGTTTTCCTACTTAAAACCACAATGTTATTGTTAAGTTTAGTTATTATTTTGTGCATATTTCTTTGTATCTCTATTTTGTGCTAACAACAAAGCTTTGAAAAGTCTACTTTAATACAACCCAACTGGCTGGGTCCAAAAATGTTTAGAAGCCATTATTAATAGAGGAACTAGCTTTGCCATGATGGATTCATGGCTGAATGGTCAATAACAACCACAATTCAGATGATAGCATAAAGAACTTCCATTCGTATTCTCAATATTAACTTGTGTAACAGAGCTACAAGATAATTATGGTAAAATATCAATGATCTGAAACATTAACTGCTTCTTTTACACTGCCAGATCTGTTGTGCATTTCCTGTTTTTTTTTTCTTTCCGATTTTAAGTATCTGCAATATTTTGCCTTTGCAAGTTTAAATTCTTGGGATAGAGAGAGAAAAGTTTAGCTCCATTTTCACTACCATGTCGTGACCCCTATTGGAATTGCACTCTCAGTGATTGTTGGTGAGCACAGGAGGATTTGATCCATAACAGGCCCTTTGTATGTGAGAACAATCAATTGATAACCATGATAGTATTTTCAATTTCCACTTTATGGACAAGATGAAAATAAATGAGATGGAATCTTAATAAATCACACATATCAGGATCGTACCAATCTTTCATTCTTCTTGTGGCTTGGCTGATTTGGGCAGTGTAAGTTCAACAATAGATTTAAAACAAATTGATTAGAAAGAAAAATATAATCTGCTATTCTTAAACTAGCAACAACTCGCAAATAATGATGATGTAAGTAATATTTTTATTTCAACAATACTTCTTTAAAATTCCATCCATTTCATGCCAGACCCATTCCATTCTATTTAATAAACCATCCCATCCTCCATGCATTCCATGCTATCACTCCACTTGTTGTTCATGTCACCAATTCTGACACTCTTTGTTGAGTACTCTAGCTATGTAAAGCTCACCACCTGAAATGTATTTATAAATTGAGAATGGTCATGCTAATAAATACAGAAAATTTCCAAAATATCCTTTGTAATCTGTTCAGAGAAAATAAAAATGCTTAGGAGATAACTTGCTAATAGAGGAACAAGCTTCACTAAGAAGGATTCATGGCTGAATGGTGGATAGCAATCACAATTCAGATTAATAACATGCACTTGGGGAGAAATTACTGAATATCATCTACCAGCTCGAAACTGTAGCCCCTCCCCCCCCCCCACCGAGTCACCTTCAGCAAAAGGAAAAATCGTTGGATGAAAATGTATATATTTTAAGTAAATCTAAACTAATATAACTGCTATTTATTTACCACACAACTTGAGAAGCTGCTGGATCACACAAAGCAATATTAGATCCTGCTCTCTTTCTTCAGATTCATTTTATCAGCCTTCATACCCGGCATAAGCTCACCCCATCAATGCGTTTCATTTGCTTCTCCTTCAACCCTATTTGCAATTACCCATCATTTCTGTGCTTATTGACTTATACTCGATCTCAGTTCAGTCATGTTAAAATTCTCATACTAACACTCATTAGGCTCTTTTTTATTTCATATCTCTAGTCCTTTAGGATATCTGTGCTCCTTCAATTCTGTTACATCTCACTTTTAATTGTTCCACCATTGAAAGCTGGCCTTTACTTTCTGAGGTCCGAGATACTTGAATTATTTCTCTAAAACCTCTTAACCTCTCTTTCCACCTTCACAATGTTCCATGAAAGCAATTTCTTCAACCAGCTTTTGGATCATTTGTCATATTATCTCCTTATCTAGCTGTCATTTTACCTTTCTCAACACTCCTGTGAAGCACCTTAGCATATTTCATTTTCTTCAAAGCAGCTATATAGGTGATTGTTTTTGTTCACTGGAGACTTCAGAGTGAATGCAATACAAACAGATTTTGAAGACTGAATTGAATTGAATTGAGTTTATTGTCACGTGTACCGAGGGACAGTGAAAAGCTCTGTCTTGTGAGTAATACAGGCAGATCACAGAGTTAAGTAGCATAGGTATGTAAATAACAGGTAAACAGCGGCAAAAACAAAAACACAGGGACAGGCGAATGTTAAGAGTTTGTGAGTCCATTCAATATTCGAACAACAGTAGGGTAGAAACTATTTCGAAACTGGCTGATGCGTGTGTTCAGGCTTCTGTACCTTCTCCCTGACGGTAGAGGTTGCAGAAGAACCTTGCCAGGGTGGGATGGATCTTTGAGAATGCTGGCGGCCTTTCCTTGACAGCGGGCCTGGTAGATGGATTCTATAGATGGGAGGTTGGCCTTTGTGATTGTCCAGGCTGAGTTTACCACTCTCTTTAACTATCTCCGATCTTGAATGGTACAGTTGCCATACCAGGAAAGGATACATCCAGACAGAATGCTCTCAGTAATAATGTAAATTATTTACATAATAATGTAAATTAAATATTTTGTACCAATTATAGAGATTCATTAAATAATTTATTTTCATTGTTACAATCACAGATCAAAACCTCAAAATACTATGGGCATTTTTAGCCCTTAATTCCATTATGCGTTTGTTGAATGAAGACTGCTGCAGAGACAAGTACAGGTGTAGATTCAGTGTTTGCCTGCCACATGTTGTGTGTGGGAATAATGGAAGGTAACATATAGAAGTGTCAAAGTAACTTCACACAGAGAGATAATATAGACGGTATCAACCCCGTTCTCACCTCAACCACTGCAGTCATTCACCACCCACAGACATTTTTGTGGTTTTCTTTTCCAGTAACATATAAAAAAAGTTGAAAGAGCTTCAAAACTAGTTTGTGTGTTATTATTAGGCTGCTGTGGACTCAAACGCATCTAGAAAACTGTACAAATCATAGCCTGAGAACAGCCAGTAAGCAATTTGTAATCCAGGAAAAGAAAGTTTTCTGTCACTCTAATGCTGCAATACTGTTAAAAAGGAATCAGGACACATGAACTTCAAATAGCCTGCAGAATCAAGAGTCTCAAAAATTGACTGGTCAACTGCCAATGTCAAAGAAACCAGTGCAACCCAATAACGGTCACAACATTGTCTTCTGAGGAAGGGTCACCAGGCCTGAAACATTAACTGATTTTCTTCACAGATGCTGCCAGACCTGCTGAGCTTTTCCAGCAATTTCTGCTTATGTTTCTGATTTACAGCATCTGCAGTTCTTTTAGTTTTTATTCACAACATTGTCTTACCTGCTCCTTATGCACAATTCAGATACTGATCTGTATAACCTTTTTTCACTTTTATCCTTTTGGATTCATCTCTTATTTCTAATCGCTGTGTATGTGTGTTGTATTAGCATTTCTTTTCACGTGCAGTAATTAATGGACTCATTCTATTTGTTAATTCAAGAATACTTGGCTAAAATGGCTCCTTTATGAAGCATTTGAGTCTGGAAGCGAGGGAAAGGATCTTTTTCAAATTAATCTTGTTACAATGAACCAAGGGGGTGAGTGAATAAAGAAAGTTCATCCCCCCTCACCCAGGAACTTAAAATCTTGGGGTATCCTATCTGGAACCATAGCAAATTGAGGAATATTGCCAGGGGTCTGGTTATGACACCATATTGCAATTGTTTCAGAATTCTTTCTAATTAAGAAATGCAAGGTTTCAGTAACTCAAAGTTTGCTTTTACAACACAATCCACTCCATTTCAGTTTCAAAGAACTGCCCGGTATTGCCTTGTACCATATATTGTCATGAGTATGTGCCAGGAAACATGACTTTTTGTACAATTCTAAAGTTTATTACTTGAACTTCCCACACAGAAGGTAAAAGATAATCGATGAAGGAGGTCAGAGATTTATGGAAGCCACACCTAGAGATATTTACACAGTAGTTACCACAGTCACACAACCACAAATAGTACTAACACTGTAAATTACAGAAAAACAAGCACACTGTGGAGTGACACCATGTGTACCAGCCATCCTTTAACACTCCTTCGAAATAGTGCAAGTATTTTCCAAATAAAGTCCTTTTCTTGCAAATTCAAACTAAAATGCAGACACCACTTATGTAACTTCAAAGGATATGAGGTAAACCTTTTCATACTGAGGTGAGGAGAAATTTCTTCACCCAGAGAGTGGTGAGCCTGTCGAATTCGCTGCAACTGAAAGTAGTTGAGGCCAAAACACTGCATGATTTCAAAAAGAAGATGGATATAGCACTTGGGACTAAAGGGATAATAGATTATGAAGGACAAGCAAGAAGAGGCTTTTGAATGGATGATCAGCTATGATCATAATGAATGGGAGAGCTGGTTCGAACATTTTCTATGTTTCTAAATCAATTATTATGTCATGAATGTCTTATGGGATCTAATATGTGGACCAAGAAAGTCAGTTGCCCCATTAAATTCATTTTTTTTTCAGATACAATGGATAATATACTAGATATTTGATGTAAGCAGACTATAGATCATGCTAGAATGAAGGAGCTTAGTAGTAATGATGCTGGAACAATCCAATGATTTGATAGTGTCAAAGATTATACAACTAGGTTCTTTGAGGGCCATACAGTGTTGTAAATCAAACAATCACTTTTATTTGTCCAAGGGCTGGTTTTCTTATTGGCAGCAAGGTATTGATACCCTGTCAATCTGAGAAGAGCAAAAGGGTACAACATACACGCAGTTTTTAGACATATCTGGATAGATGCAAATCTTTCTGGTTGGCAGTTGGGATCAGACGAAGCGTGTGTGACACATAGTCACAAAATAGTAACAACATTTATAGAGAACGGAACAAATGAGACACGCTTATAAATTTACAAATGTAGTAACACCACATGGCAAAAAAGAACAAACACAAGTGATCAGGTAGGCTAGAACAATGGTCCCTGCTGTCTGGCCTAATGAGATTACAATTTCAACCCATTAACCCTTAGTAAGCAGATATACTCCCACATTCCCCCTCCTCCCCCCTCAAAAGTCAATAATGCCCACTTGTTACCACACTGGAGGATTAAAGTCAGCACTGTGTATATCATTGCATACAATCCTACAAATGTGAAAAGAGCAGTCAACGAGTAACATAGCCAACAAAGGTTCATCTTGTTAAATTAAATGATCAAGACAGATGGATCAATGTTAGCAAGTTCCATGACACCATTACCCACATCAGTGCTCATAAATTTGGCAGACTGGTCCATATTCAATATAACCATTTGTTTATTTGAAGATACCTTCTTTCCCAATTTAGAGGTACATCCAGTGCAACAGGCCAAACCAAATCCAATGGTTACATATATTTCTCATAAGATTCCTACCATTTTAATATTGTTAGATCTGTATATTGAAGCCAAATACTTCACCAACAAAATAGATCCCATTGCCAAAACATCCACCACTGCCAGACACCCCTTTTTCCAAATCTTTACCATTTTGCTCAATTTGTTGAGTGATGTTGTCAATTCATTTTTGAAAATCATCAATCCACGAACAACATTCGGGTCTAATAATGGCACAGGCACCTCCTTGAGCGTGTAGCACATAGTCCAAGGCTATCTGATTTTATAAGGCCATTGTCCTTATCTCTGATGCTTCCTGGTTCACTAATCCCATTGTAATTGCAGTTTCATTTGCCACTTTGGTGAATGCATGTGCCAATTCATTTATTTCGTAAAGAGCTGAAACCATACTATTATTTGGTTGCATTGCAACAAAGAAATACTGCCATCTAGAGTATTCAAAATTCAGACTATTTTTGCTCTGCTTCATATAGTGGTACAATGTCCATTCAGACAATGGAGTGAGGGGCATTCCTGTGAATCGAAAGGCGGGACATAATGCACCAAGGCGCAGCATCTATTAACATCAATGGGCAACCAGGAGTAAGCTGATTGGTTACACACCTATATGGTCATTTCTATAGAGTTCAGGTTACATTTCCTTTTATGTTGGAACATGTGTAGCAGAGTGTTCTACCCATGCATGGGCAGTTTCATTTCTAAACCCATCTCTGGCTAGTTGTTCATGCATATCTTGGTCTGTAATTATGTAACGACAGTGGCTAGTGTAAGGCCACCCTACCTTGGGTCCCCTTCCATTTGTCCACTCTATACACCCATCAGTCAACAATTGGATGTATAGTGGTGGGTATCCCTTTGGATGCCTCCTGGCATCTCATACATTCTCCACCCTTCTGAGATTTCCCTCCACATTTGGCACATCGGCAGTTTATCTCTTGTGGCATCACAGTCTTGATGGCTATATGGATCATCTATGTGAAGGTGTAATAATGCATACAGAGTGCAGTCTGGGATTGGAGTCCCCTAATAGGGCAGCCTATGATGTCGAGTGTACAGAATCTTATGTTTCTCAGGTACAGATCCATTGTTCTTACTCCTTATTGCTTGATGGACCTGCTGTGATCATTCACTATATAGGTTAGGTCTTCCTGGTTGTGAACTAGTCAATTTCATACTTTGTACCTTCATCCTTCAGTATCAAGGGTTAGTGTAATTAAACCGAAAATCGTTTTGTTGTGCATGACCTTGCCTTTGAGGGTAGTCATGGAAATAAATACTAATGGTTTGCTGGGCCATAAAAGATCAATTTTTGCTTGATGGACCATTAATTCCATTGGAGCGTTAGTCGAAGTGGTGCCAATCAAATTACAAAGACATAGTGCTCGTGCCAAATTTGTATTTGCCTGGATATTATTGGCTTTCAGGCTGAAGATCGTGAATCTCCACTGGCACTTGGATTTAACACATGTATGAAATAAGTACAATTGTTCCTACAGAAGTCGGGGGCTGGCAAATAATGGAGGTCAGGCGGATAGCAAATATTGGGGCATTATCATCTGTGTCTGATCTGTATAAGGTGCTACCCCCACTCTCTCTCACTCCCAGCCTGAGGACTAATATCCCGATAATATAGAACAGTCTTAACTTCAGGATGGCACCTTTTTACAATGTATCCACTTAGGTTTTCCTTTTACGTTGACTGCAGTTGGTGTTGTTAGCAGGACATCATATGGTCCTTCCCATCTGGGCATCAATGCCTTTTGGTTAAATCTTTTAATCAGTAATTGATGCCATGGTTGGATGTCAGGACTTAATGATTCCGCAGTTAGTGGTACCACTTGCACCTCTGAGACCTGTAAATGATACGTAGTAATGGTATGACTTAAAGTCGAAAATGTGTTGCTGGAAAAGCGCAGCAGGTCAGGCAGCATCCAAGGAGCAGGAGAATCGACGTTTCGGGCATGAACCCTTCTTCAGGAATGAGGAAAGTGTGTCCAGCAGGCTAAGATAAAAGGTAGGGAGGAGGGACTTGGGGGAGGGGTGTTGGAAATGCGATGGATGGAAGGAGGTTAAGGTGAG